>NC_022020.1:28940582-28962264 GCF_000317375.1 Microtus ochrogaster
TTCCACACTTTCTTCATCCATTCTTCCATTGAAGGGCATCTAGGTTGTTTCCAGGTTCTGGCTATTACAAATAATACTGCTATTTTTATTATACTTTTATGTATTTTTATATATAAGTTTATTATACCTTTCTAGAATATGTTGATAAATTTGATAGAAGCTTGATATTAAAGGACCAGTCACTGCAAAACTTGGTTTTATTGTCTGCAAGAATTTCTTTTGTGTGTTTCTGTATTACCAATGATTCAAACAGTAACGAAGTGACTAGCTCGTTCTTACCACCTGTTAACTGTCACCCAGGTAGGAATTGCTACTAATATCAGCTATCACAGACAAAACCTGAAAATGTTTTTCTCCTTCCCTTATTTCTTTCCTAAAATGAACAAAAAATTTAATATTCTTTTGGTAGATGAGTGAATATTAAATATCGAAAGTCTAAAATCCAACGTGAAGCACCACAGTTTCCATTCCAAATGGGTCTACCTTAGTTGCATTGTTGTCTATTGAGTCATACATTCTTTAGGTCTTGCTAATTCTGTTATATGATAGTTTTTTATTTGGAACTTCTTTTTAATAATAAAGTTTAATTTTTTCTAGTATATATGCAATGTGAAATGGAGATGGCTTGTTCATTGTTGGGTCAAATCATGTAAATGTCCGACTACTTTTCTGCATATTGAAACATTGTGGTCAGCAGCCAATTCTGTCCTACAAGGGGATGGACTAGTCATGGAAGTCTTATCGTATTATCTCTTTATGGTGCTCTATTTCTTCCCAGTAATACTAAGCAAATTTTTAAGATCTATTTAGTACCTAGATTTGAGCTAAATTTTTGCATATTTTTCTCATTGAGTGCTCAGACCACCCAAGTTTTATTAATGTGATCTCTGTGTTAAAATAAGGGAACAGAGCACAAACATCTTCCCAAGATCATATAGATGGTGTGTGAAGAAACCAGGAGACAAAAAAGATTGGTCTAAATTTTAGACCCACATAAATTATCACTCTGTGCTTCTGTCACACACAGACAGTTAAAGATGACCATGAAGGTCTATGGACAGACTCACTGTGGGCACAGTCTCCTCAGTTTGGAGTAGGGATGCCAATAATTTGGGATCAGGAGCACTATATAGAGGATTGAATTCAGAAAGACAAAAAGAAGTGTGGGGAGAGAGAGAGAGAGAGAGAGAGAGAGAGAGAGAGAGAGAGAGAGAGACTCTGACCATGAGAGTACCTTGGCTAGGATTACTTTGGCTTACTTAGCTCAGCCCTAGTTGCTGGAGTACACAGAGTGTTGATTCCAGGGGACCTCGTTCAGGATATTGTGCAACTCTGATTCAAACAGATCAGTGTGTTGTTGGGGCCCATCTGTGTAATCAAAGCTGCACAGCCTAGATGGATTTCTGCTAATTGGTTCAACGGAAACATGCAGCTGGAATGGGATGCAGCAGAGCTGTCTGCTGTTGTGAGAATAGAATGGTCATGGCCATGTTCCTGGCTGCCTGTTAAACAAACGCCCTACCTCGTGAAGAGACACCGAGTCATGGCCTGCGAATAGCTAAGCTGCTTAGCATTTGCAGACATTCACAGTAATGTATCAGCTGTCACCACACCACACACACATTAGTGGGGACGGTGACAGCCTTGCTGACACACTATTGATTCATGGCACGGGCTGTTTATCTGTGACAAGAAAACATCAGCTGATATTGACAAATCATCTGAAGATACTCACCTTCCTGTGCTCTATCAAGTTGAGTGAAATATACAGTAAGCTACTGTCAGGAGTCAAGATAGATCCATGGGGAAAGGATGTCCATTAGATATTAGTTATTCTCCATAAACACGCTGTATCTGTACTGATAAAGGAGCAATGTTTCACTCTAAGGACAAATATTGAAAACCAGATGTGCTAATATCAGAAGAAAAGACAATGAGGGAATTTAGAGTGGAATTTGATTACATTCTTTTAATTCTTTTATCTTGCTTGGTGCTAGGCACGCAGCACTAGTTTGGAGATTTTTAGCTTATTAAGGAAATGGACATATGCTTTTAGTATTAAAAATCCACAATAATGTAGAAGGTTTCCATTTACCCAGTGTTTTACAGGCATAGTATAGGACTCCCTCTCTGGTTGTTTTGTTTTTGGACAGGGTCTTCTATAGCTTAGGCTGGTTTCAAACTTGCTATATGTGGCTGAGGGTGATTTTGAACTTCAGGCTCTTCCTGTCTCTGCCTCTTGATTGCTGGGGTTATGTACTTATGACACAATGTCTGGATTTATAAATTGCTAGAGAGTGAAACCAGGGCTTTGTACATGCTGTGAAGGAACACAATCAACTGAGCTACATGTCCACTTCCTCACCAATCATTATAATTAACTCTTGGGATAAAACTATAAAATGTATTTTATAGATGGGAAAATGGGAACATTCACTAGTCAAACTAATTTGGCTTTACTTCCCTCATAAAGGTTAGAATTGGGATTCAAATACAGGAATCTTTTGTCTAGAAATACCTCCCATCATATGTGCATATCATGCATGACCCAAATGAATTTTCTCTCAGTTTCATATGGTTCTAGTTGAGTTGTTAGCAGCTGTAGAAACCACAGATGATCTGGTTACTGTGAAAACCCTTGCCCTATATGCCACAGGGCTATTATGCTCTCTGATTGGCAGATTCCCAGAGGCTAAATGATCACCATTTCTTGCAAATAGTGCTTAGGGCTCAGGAGAGTTAGGATTAACTGGATTCATAGCCTTAAATTAGAAAAAAATGCAAAAGGAAGCTTTGTCACTAAAGAGAAGAATTGAAAGTGGTAAGTTCTATTAAAAAGCTTTCTCATGAGTTAGTAATGTAAGTCAAGAAACGGATATCTCCTTATGTGATTTAGTCCCCTGTTAAGGATTGATTGAATTCACACATTTGCCAATTTACTGAAAATAGCTCGAAGTGTCATTCCATGCCTGTCCACAGAGTCCAATTTCAATCTGCCCCTTCTCTTTGTTTATAGCCACTATCTTCTTGGATACTGTAGGGAATGCTTGTTCTCTTCAATAGGTCTAACAGAAGTAGAAAGATAATTTTGCTGAATTATAGGAATTCTTTTCTCTAACTTGTCTCAATGTCTCAGTGTCTCAGTGGGCTCAGTTGCCTGCTGTTATTTTCTGTAGAATATTTTCTTGTCTTTCTTGCTGATCGATTCTTTTTCTTCCCCAGTGTTAGGCCCATGAACATTTTAGATGCTGTCTGTCACTGCAGTGGGATCATTTTATGGACAAGAAAGTATCACCTTACAATAAGGTCTTCCTGTAATTTCAGCGATAGAATTACAGCAAATAAGGTGCAAGATGAAGGGCCTGCCAATTCCAGGTTACAGGGGAATCTGCTTTAATAAGACATTGAATTGAGGATGAGCGTGCTAGAAAATGAAGCCCTGAAGTGACCCAAGAGTTAGTCCTCAATCTGACGCAGAAAGAAACTTATTTCCCATGGCTTTGACTTTTACCTGATTATTGCTGTGGTGGTCAACAAGAGATGTGTTGTCATTTTGCAATCAAATGTTGACTTCCAGAAATAATGAAGTAGTTATGCATAGATGACATTAAGTCCATGTTTTCCCATGGTATCTCAGTCCATACACTTATCATGTATTTGATATTATGCTTGGTAGTGCTTGGAATGTGACTTTTTCTTAGCACAGATCATGTGTATAAGTGAGCTCAACAAGGGACTGTTGATATTCACAGATAGATGGATGGATGGTGAATGGACAGATGGGTGGATGCATAGAAGATCTACAAGAAATATTAATGTACCCTTGAATGAGATGCTAAATCAGTGCACATTACTATGTCAGAATGATGCTGCATGTATAGATAAAACCCATCTAGCTTCTATATTTCAGGAATTCAACCTCACTGGGAACTAAGAAAAATGCAAATTATATTAATGAATAATGTATTAGTCTCCTAAGCAAACTCTTTCTTCTGTAAGTTGGTTTTAGTCCTAGTAGCTATCACAGCAGCAGCAGAGTAGCTAATGCAAATGCCATTCACTTTTTAATGGCCAAACATTGATTATGAATTTGAGGATACAGGCATAGGACAGGCGCTTGCTCTCCAGAATCTCATGTCCTCTGACCTGAGTGTAGCAAATTTCATGTCAAAGACTTTTGCATCGTTAGCTCTATATACATATATAATGTTTCTACATTGTCTATTCTGCTTTCATTTCATCACCGATATATCCCTTCTTCCACAGTTTTGTAGATGTAGACTCTTCTAAGTTATTTTAACAAATACCCAGGTCAGATATTTCAATGTGAAAAAGCACTGCTACAACATTGCAGTGGAATAGTTTTCATTTTCTCTACATTTTATTTTTATAATAGTTTCCTCCTAAATCTTCATGAGAATTTTATTATCTGACTGAGAGAATATTTACATAATTATTAGCATGTATTCTAGCATAATAGTCTGCATGATTTTTACTGGCGCAGCTGATGTAAACAGAATGGTTAGCCAAAGTGGAATGTACTGGAGGATTAAGAAAGAGAGAGAGGTTTGGAAAGCAGAGAGTGCATGATGTTGTTTGCACAATCTTCCAATGTGTTTATTATCGCGGAGCTCATTGTTTGACTATCCTCATTTAGGAGGCTCTCAAGCTAAAGATTTTCTCTACAGCACTGTATGTGGAGGTTCTAAATAGAGCATATGATATGAACCAAGCAGATGATAGCTTGAAAATTTCACTTTCCAAATAATGTAACTAGACCAATGGTCTAGTCTTTGATGATCAAAGTCAGAAAGACTATTTCTAGATACTTCCAGAAGAATAGAAAGAATCTTTAACCTGAAGCCTAAGACAGTAGACCTGAGTAAATCTTTTTCCTTGAACTTTTGTTCTCTCACAGCTATTCAACTTCTCTGAGTTTTCTTTTCTAAGTCTTTTTACCTGTAATGCAAAGAAAATTATCACAGTAATGCCTGCCTTTCAAGAGATTACATCCTAGTTAGGAGGGTGATATGGAAATGTTATAGCTAGATTTTGAGTCAAACTTGGTTTTACCTTCTTTAGATTAGTGTTTTAATAGAACTACACAGAAATTTGCATTCAAGCATTTCACTTAGTGCCTAGCAAATGACCAAAACCTGCATTAGCTGTAAATGCTATCATGATTTTGAACACAAATGTTCTAATTATGAACACACCAACACTAGTCTCTCTTAAAACCCAGAACACCAAAATTTGCATTAATTTCTAGTGCAGGTCTCTTAGAATTTATGTTGTGGATCCAAGAATCTATCTCTATTAATTTTCCATTTGGATTATTTTGACTCTGCCTACCTGTTCAAAGTAAGGGTCCAGTAATTCTCAAATCTTTCCTGATATAAATACTTACTGAAATATACATAATCCCTTATCTCCAATGTTTTCATTTACACCGTGTTTTACTCCAGGATACCTATGGGTATTTGAAGAAGCAACGCAATTTGCTATGACCTTTTTCAAAATAATGTTTATGAATTTGAATCTTTTAGAGATAAAGAAGATTACCAAAAATTTGTGTGAGAAGAGCAATTATATATCAGTTCATGTGTCCAAAGTTCAGAGGTGATAACCTATGAATCAAGTTCTACCAAAAAGAAAGGAGAAAAGTAAGAAGTCTACCTTCTGAATAAAATCAGCTGGGAAAATCACAAGCTTATGAATGGGCGGGAAGGTAGCCCTTCTGTGAAAAATTCCCTATCAGCATCCATCAAACTCCTCAGCACTCTCAGACACCTATAATGCTTAAGGGATTGCCCTGTGCACTAGCATGAATTAGACACTATCTATGTAGACATATGATCTTTATGAATGCACCAGAGTCAAATAAGCTTGAATTATAAACATAGAAACATATATACTAATGTTTCTGTGGGCATAGCATTTTCAGCTACACCATTTAGGAGCATTGGACATTTGACTTACCAATGACAGGCACATCATCTGTATGCATATGTGTTTTAGGTCATTATTTACCAATATTTTGTTCTTATCTGTGGGTCTGTTGAAAATACCAGCAAACAAATTACCTGTGGGAGAAAGTGTTACAAAAATCTTGTACTTTTTCCTATCTATCTATCTATCTATCTATCTATCTATCTATCTATCATCTATTTATCTATCTATTCTAGAATATATATTCCAGAAAACATATGCATATGTATATACATACACATGTATATACATATATACATATATTCCAGAACACATGCATATATATGCATATAAACATATATGTGCATGTGTGTGTTCACATCTATATACTAACTCTAGCTAATGACATAACTCTATATCCTGCTTGAGCTAATTGAGATACAGAATCATGCTACATATTAGAGTAGATATATTTATTCAATAGAGAACAGAGAATAATACGTTCAAAGAATTATGGGAGAAAGCTTACCATTATAGATGCGTCATAAGGTTGACACATAAGGTTGTGGGGTATGGCCCTGAGTTGGAGTCTGTGAAAATCTAGGGATACACAGCTCTTACAGTAGAATTGGGATCACTCATGTAGAAGTCTTTGAAACACTGTTCTATTTTTCTTTTGCTGATATAAGTTTAACAGAATTTCAGTGGCACATCTCGCTGCGGGTTGCTATTGTAGTCCAGTCTGCAGTAACATTGGAGGATTCAGATTCAAGGAAGGAAAGGGGATAATTCTTTGCGTCTCTCTCAACCTCAAGGTGCTGGTAGTAAAATAACTGATGTACTTTGTCCCCCAAGTTTATACTGAGTACCTTTTGCAAGTCACTCTAACAGGAACCACACAGACAAATGAACTTTCAGAAATCTAGTTCCAAGGTGGCTGAGTTGAGACAGTGTTAAACAGAAACGTTTGTGACCTGAGGGAAATTTCTTACACGTAAACTTTCCTAGCACCCTGTTTTATCTTCCACAAGAAGGGAAGTAACAGCACTTATACTATGGTGTAACTTAAGTATGAAATGGTGTCTTTGATGCATTTTGTATATTTTTTATGCATGCCAAACTTCAACACTCTTTTTATTCTTACACTTGTGTTCACTTGTCTGTGGCTTCATATGCCTCCTATGATGGCTTTATCAATCGTACTCTATCTTGCCCTTGAGATATTTTTTGAGGTTGTGTCAGCCTTAATTAAGGAAACATTCGGAGACAGTTTATTCTACTTTCTCAGGCTGTTTAAGAGAAGGCTGACCTACATGTGAAGAGGGGGATTGTTCCCATTGAAACGATAATTGTGTGTTCTGAAATCTAGCAGTTTCTAGAGGATGAAACGTGTTGATTAACCTGCAGTTATACACACCTGGAAATAATCATACTCTAGTCTGTGTAGTCATGTACCTTACAAAAGCCGTTGACTGTTTGAATGGTGAATCTTTTCAGTGATACCCAACGTCACCATCTCTCCACTCAAGATGACTGTTTTCTCTCACTGGGGTATTTTCATGCTGCTAATAGTGCTGTCCTTGCTGTGTAAAATAAGAAAGATTTGACTCAAAGTATCTGTATCTTCTCTTGATTTTTCTTCTGCGGCTAGGCTGGAGGACTAAGGTCTTCAGAAGTTGATTTAGCTTAAATTGACTACAGATGCTCCTGCTTTGACTGTTAGATTTTACTTTGTAAGTAGTGTCTCCATAAATTCAAAATTATGATGATACCTAGTTTTTGCACAAGACAGAACTCTGGGGTAGAGGCTGGCTGTCTGTTGGTTACATCAGCTAATGCAATGCTTTCTATAACTGTCTGATTCAGGATGAACTGTCTAAGGAAGTGATGGTAGGAGTCATCTGCATGGCCAGCACCGCTTGGAATTCATTTGTCATTGCAGAAACTTAGACACTGAACTCTGAGCAGAGCAGCCAGCATTTGCCATGATGTGAATGGAAGGTGAAGCCGGTTCGGCGTGGGCATTTTGCTCTGTGATTTGTCAGGGATTGTGTCATGTGTAAATGAATCAAGAGTCAGGGCATCCTCAAACTGTTGCGTTGTATATTCATTCCACTTTTAATTTGTAAATTCTATGTCAGAGACAGAACATAGACATGCAGGGGAAATGTTCCCTTCTGGCTTCATCTCTTTGAAATCTTTCTACCATACCATCCAGGTTCCAGATATGTACCCACCTCTCCAATACAAAAATTTGTGTCAAGTTCAAACTTGGTATTTGTCACACACACACACACACATACACACACACACACACACACACACACACACACAAATGATTCTAGCTTTTTATAATTTCTAAATCTTCTACCTTTATATTAGTTTTTATAGCTGTGACCATAATATCTGAGAAAACAACGTAAAAAAAGTCAGTTTTATTTTGATTCAGTTTCTGAGTTTTTAAGGTGTAGTCACTGAGCCACATGGGACTAAGCATCAGAACAGTGGGATCAGATAGCAGTGGGCGTTTTCAAGTCATGGCAAATAGGAAGCTGGGGAAGATGAGGGGACATGGGGACAGATAGATCCTTGAGAGACATGTCCTCAGTAATTCTCTTCCTCCAGACAGGCTCTCCTTGTAAAGTTTCTCAAAGCAGTACAACTTGATAAAGCCTAATCATTCAATAAACCTGTGATGAGCCGTGAGAGCTGTTTCATAGTTAAGTCATAACTTTACTATATTTATTGCAAAAACTATTGTCAAAAATATATTGCAATGGTGTCAGCTATGTCCTAACTTAATTGTAGCATTTATATTTACATATGTCAGTGCTATGACAATAGGATTCCCTGTTAGGGCTGCATCTCTATAGATCAACTGGATTGTACTGTACAATAACGAAAAGGCTAAAGCCTTATAGTTCAATGACATTATATCTTATACTACTATATTGGTTACAGCTCCACGACATCACAGTTGTAGCTATTTACAAAGCATATATTTTGGATGCATGTTAAGAATAATTGACTACCATGATCAAGTTAACTTGATTAAAGAAATGTGGGGATGGTTCAAAGAAATGTTGTGTCAGGTTCAAGACACACTTGTTGAGAAATAAAATATACTATGTAAATGGACTTGGCACAGAAAACATATAATCACTTCAATAAATGAAAAATGGGTGTTCTTTTTTGCAAATCCAACTTCCCTTCATGATAAAAGCAGTGAAGAAACTAGATAGAAGGAACATATTTCAAATGATGAAGGCTATAAATCTATAGCCAACATTACTCAATATTGAAAGTTGAAAGTATTTCTACTAAAATCATGAACAAGTTAAGGCATTCCACTTTCTTTATTCTCACGCATGGTCAAATAGGTTGGCCTCAAACTCACAGAGATCCACCCGCCTCCCTCCCAAGTACTGGGATTAGAGTTGTGTGCCACTATGCCTAGCTCTTCATTCTTATTTAAGATCATGCTTGAAATGTTACTTAGAAGCATAAGACATGGAAGGGAGATGAAAGGGATTATATTCACAAGAGACCCTAAAGACTGTCAGAGATCTATTAGGGCTAATAAACACTTTCAGTAATGTGAGAGCGTAAAACTAACACAGAATCGTAGCTTTCCTGTATATCATTAACAAATGTGCAAAGAAAGAAATCAGAAGAGCAATCTCATTCACAGATGCCTGTAAATGTTTTCATGACGAAATTGAAGAAAGCCACAATCCTCTACAATGAAAACTGTAAGACAGAAAAGAAAGAACCTGAAGACTACATTTGGAAGATAGAAAAACTTTCCATGTTCCTAGACTGGAGGAATAATTAAGGTGAAAATGGCCATCCTAGCAAAAGAAATACATAATTTCAGTTCAATCCTCATCTAAATCCCAACATCATACTTCACAGAAATAGGAAAAGCAATATTAAAGTTCATATGGAAGCAAAAAAATAAAAAAAAAAAAACAAAATAATCCTGTGAGGGGAAACTTATCAGAGGTATTACCATCTTGATTTCAAGTTAAACAAAAGACTTATGGTAATGAAAGCAGTGTTGTACTGGTGCTAGATTAGTGGCACAGAATAGAGAACTAGAAATAAACCCACATAGTTACTACTGCTTGATTTTTGTCGAAGGTGCCAAAAATCCAGATTGGAGAAAGGACAAGACTTTCAACAAATGGTTCTGAGAAAATTGTATATTCATATGTAGAAGAAAACTAGATCATTATCTCTTCCCTGTATGAAAAATAAAATCCATACAGTTAAAAAAACCTTAATTCAAGATAACTCTAAAATTAACAGAGAAAAAAGTGGGAAAGACTTCAAAATATTGGTGTAAGCAATCACTTTCTGAATAAGATTCCAGTTGCTTTGGACGTAGAACCAGCAATTGTCAACTGTGGTTTTCTGAAATTAAAAAGTTTCTGTGTAGCAAAGGGAACAATCATGTGTGGACACAGCCTATATGCGTGAGAAAAATCTTTGCTAGCTAGACATCTGACAAAGCGTTAGTATCTGGAATACACACAGAACCAACACACCTAAGCACCAGAAAACCCAAATAGATGCTTCTCAAAAGATTAAATATCAGTGACCAATAAAATTATGAAAAATTCAATATCACTAGCTATCAGAAAATGCAAATAAGCCGTATATTTAGTCTCGACCTCCCCCTTGTCAGAAGTGATGCCCTCAAAAGTGAAATTGTGCCTTCTGCAGGAAAATGGTACAGAGATCATCAAATTAATTATGTCCATTTTGAAAAAACACATGCAGACTAGCGTTAGCGTGTCAGTTGGAGACCTTATAGATACATAAAATTATATAGTATAGAAGATATAAAAGTAGAACTGAAACTGTCTGGGGGGTACAAAGGAATGCTGGAGGGGGGAAATGGATCAAGGATCTAAGACAATACACTCAATGCACTTGAAAAAAACTGAATTATATAGCCAAGTATAATATAAATATTTGAAAGGGGATAGAAACAAACGATTTCCTTTCTAATGATCATTGAGTACTGATTTCTTCTCAATAAAGGATTACTGACACAAACTGGAAAGCACAACTAGCTTATCCATGGTGCTCTGCCGTTGTGACTGAATTTAAGATCCACTTAGCTACAGCCCCAAGGCATTACTGAAACTGTTACTATTATGTGCACATTGAGACAATGAACAGATTAGTTTCAAAATCTGAATGGAGACATGAATGAAGCAAAACCATAATTCAAGTTTGATAAAAAATTCAATGCGAATGATAATTGAACTCCTTATTTGATTCTGCTAGGAAAATACACTTTTTAATTCCAGATACGGTTGTGTTAAAATAGTATCTGCATTTTACTTACAACCAGCCCCTCACTGTGTACTGTTAAATGCTGGTGCACATTCATTTGATTATATGCACCAAAGGAGTAAAGATGTTGAAGTGAAGGTAGGTGTGTTAATAAGATTCTCAACATGTGGATAAAAAATAGAAAAAATCCGATCAATCAATTAGATGTTTCTGGAACCAGATGCACACATAACGACAAGGAACTGAACATTTGGAAACATCTGGCTAATTGACAGACACTGCTTTCAAGCATTGGGATGTTAATATTGCACTGATTCAATGAACACAGAGTACTTTTACAGTCCAGGCTGAGGAAATCAGATTAAAGTTTCTTAAAATATTTATGTATAATAAAATATTACATCAAATTAACTAACTGTAGGAACTCCACCACCCATCCATGCTTCTCTTTATTTAAAAATCTAAGTTTTACTGAGAGAATTTCATTCACCCAAAGAGAGCGAATGACTGTATAACTATTATATTACCACAAATACATAAAATAGAAAATATTCACGCTTTTGCTTTCTACTCTAGCTCTGAAGAGGCAGAGCTGTTCCTTTGCTCAGTGAGGCTCTAAGAATCATCTTTAATGTCTTAGTTCTTTCTGGCTTTTGTCAGTCAGTGGGCAAGTACTTTCTCTCAAGTCAACTTTAGAGATATTTCTCTCTTGATTAAATTCCATTTCACATCCTACAACTTCTTCAAAGAAAGTATTTAAATTCTTCTTGATTATAAGAATAAAATATACTTTCTTGAAATAAATTTAAATCAAATAACTGTTCAATGTAAAAATTGGACATTCCATTGCCATGACTATCACTTAAGTTATTTCCTCATTTTGTTTATGTTTATGCAATATGTTTTACTTATTTTTAATCCATTAACCTTCTATACCCATTATCTGTATCAATGGAACAATATATGCTGGTATTTATAGAACAGCTATTATGAACCAGCAGGGATGTAAGTGTTTTATAGGAATTTTCTCATGCAGTCTCTGTCCATATATGCTATTATTGCATTCATTGTGCTATGTATGTAATAAGTGTTTGAATCAGAATTTTGATATACCTGTTTTAACATTGTATCTTCAAACTTGTTTTTGAAATAAAACTAAGATAATATAGAATTTCTGCACATTGATTTTTAAGCTTACAATATTAGAGATACTCATGTTGCAGTGAAGTCGCCTTAGCCTGACGCCTTCTTCTCATATTTTCAAGTATGTTTTTTTCCCCGTTTCAAAAATCTAGCTCAATTCTTCCTGCTTTCACAAATTCTTTTCAGCCAGCAGGCCTATCTCCAGAGTTCCAGTTTCTCAAAACACTTGCTCCATATCTCTGTTTGCACAGCTATCAGGTTTCATTTTGCATTTGAGGTGATCTGTAAAAATGCTTGATTACCCTTTGAAAAATTCTGAAAATAAAAATAAAGAAAAGGCTTGTGGGCAAGCTCCATGTCTAGTACATCGTGTATCCCCCCTGGCTTCACTTATTGGCTTGCTAATTAAGCAGTAGTGTCATAAATGAATTTGCATTTAAAGATGAGGATCGCTTTGCTGTTTTCTTCCGTTGTTTTTGGTTATACTTGGGAGACTAATAATGTAATCCTACCCAATGTGCCTTGAGGTAATCCTATGTAAAATGAGCCTCCATCCACCTGCTTTAAAGGTGAGTCTATGGGTGCTTTGGTGATGGACTACTCAGTGCTATAAACATGTGAAATAGTTTGGCTGGTTCATAAGTGCCTTCCATGTAGGATTCTACAATGAAGAGGACTACTACCCTGCCCTCTGTGCTACAGCTGTGACTACTGTCTCCTCCAGGAGATTAGGCTGGAATAACTGCCCCCTCTCCTCCCCCCCCCCCGGTATGGACAAGAAATCTAGATGCTGTTCAGCAAACGATGATCTGTTTTCTGAAATTAAAAAGGAAGTAAGCCAATGGGATTCTTTTCTAGAATTTGGCATTAGGAAATTATGAGGCAGAGAAATAATATAGATGACAAAGTAATGCTAAGCAAGTACCAAGGCCCAAAGTTTTAAGAGCACATAGGACAGATGCAATAGATTTCTGCTTTCTGAGATCAGTTCCCCCAAAGGTTTAGGGAATAGCATATGGCATTTCAATAAACTGGATAGATTTTTTTTTTCTAAATTTTGGAGAATATTGCAACTTTTTATTTGTTCCTTTGTTTGTTTTGGTAAACTAACAGATGCGGTAGTTATCTAAAATGCACTGAGGGACTATGCTTCACTGCAAATACATTTCTTTAAATACCAGGGTTACTCTCAGGGCTTTGAGATTAGCCCAGTACAGCAACAATTGGAACCTCAGAGTGGTTGTGAAAACACCCATTGCACGCTGACTTCCAGGTGTACGGAGAAGCAACTACAGATACATTTGCAGGAGATAAATTCTCACATAATTTGGCATCAAGTGTGGAAACCAGAGGAGGGAGAAAGAGGCAATTTCGTGGCAAAAGAAGCAGAACTCACCTGAGAGAGAAGCCGTGGAACCCTAAAAAGATCCAACGAAGCAGGAGTTACCCAGATAGCTTGCTCAGATAGGGATCACAGGCTCCACCACGACAATCCACACCTGCCATTGGAGAGGACTGTTCTTCCTTGAGTAAAAAGAACGACTTTCTTATTTAGTGCCTCCTGAGCATAGCCAGATTGTCAGTTTGTCAGTGACATGGGAAAGGCACTGTGTGTGTTTCTCTCTCTCTCTCTCTCTCTCTCTCTCTCTCTCTCTCTCTCTCTCTCTCTCTCTCTCTCTCTCTCTCTGTGTGTGTGTTTTCTCCCCCAAAGACTGCCTTGTATTCATGAAAATGCTTTTGGAAGGTAAGCAACACACCTGCAGAGAACACTTTCCACTGTCTGTTTTCGAGGGAAATTATACATTGCTATTTTGGACCTGCTTACTGTAAGCAGGAACTGAGAAGGAGGCTCAGAACAGAGAATGTGTGTCTGGACAAAGTACTGTAGTCCCTCAACTTGTGTGTCTGTGAACTTGGCACACACAGTGTGTTTTGCGGGCACCCATCATTACCTGCAAAGGTACTCCAGAATAATTTCAATGTCTTCTGACATAGAAAAAAACATGTTTTAATTGTGTCCTTTTTTCTGTCACAGCAAACCAATTTTGACTATGAAGTAAAATTATTTTTGTATAAAAAAGTTTATAATTTCGAATTGTGAGATAATGGTTAATTTTAGGTGTAAAATTCTGCTTGCTCCTCCTTGTGCCAAATCTGTACAGGGACCATTCTGAAATGAAGCCAGAAAACATTAAGAATTAGCTCAGAAAAAAAAATCACTTCATCTAATACAGCTTTTCAGAATTTTACTGTATAGTGCAGGACCAGACCTCAGAAAGAACACAGGAAAACTACAAGGAAATGACGGTAGATCTGCGCTATGTTTTGCAACATCTGTTGGAGGCAAACAAACAGCCCAGTGATGTGCAGCCCTGAGTATACGACTAGCTTCCATTCCAGCTCCCACCAAGGGGAAACTGTTTTCTACACCCGTTGGGCTTATGCCAAGGAGAACATGAAAAATAAATAAAGGAATGCATAGTTTTAGGTATACCTAGCAACAAAAACATAAATCATTGAGAAAAATCTCAGTTTTTCTTTCTGCTTGCAATACATTGCAGTGCCTCATGGTCTGTGCTAAAACTGTTTTTCTTTGTGTGTCATAAACCTGGATTGAAATACACGCATTTGTGTATTTCATACACACAAGCACACACATTTCTTCCAAGAACACAAGCTGACTCATGCTGTTTCATCATCTTAGTACTAAATAAAGAAGGCTACACTCTGAGGTTCGTTAGCAGTGGACACATGTCATCAACCGTAATGACCTCTCTTGTTGCAACGTCTTTTCCCTCCACACCAGTGATTTCTGTTTCTCATGAATACATCTGTCTCTTCTTGCCAAAAATAAGAGTCAACTATCTCTGCTCTTTACTGAGTATTGAGTAGACTCACAACTCCCCCTTACCATTTCCATTCAGACAAGTCCCCTAGGAGATTCTGGGAATGATATTTTCATTTGTAAAATTGGAATTAAAAATGTTTTTAAAATACTAACAGACTTGACTGATGAATGAGGAAGGCATACTTTATCAGAGACAGGTTAAACATTGTATGTGAAATAGATATAAGAAAATGAGAAGTTATAGAAACTGTTGGAAGGCAGCAATAGTAAGACTTTCAGTGTGTCAGTTCTGTGGGGTTTTATTTAGGTTTAAGTGTTAATCTGTTTCCAATGTTGTGACAAAATATGTAACACAAATGGCTTAAAAGGAAGAAAGACTAATAATCTTGGCTTGTGTTTTCATAGAGTTTGGGCACCATCACTCGAACCATCACTATGTGTCCGTGATAGGCAGAATATTAAGGCATTGGTACAGTGGAGCAGAACTGTTTGTCTTAGGCAGGAAAAAAAGAGGTCAGAGGGCTGAGGGCACAAGGTAAGACTCCAGGGTCTTACGTCTCACCACAGGGCTCCACCCCCATAGTCCACCCAACTATATATTTATCAGTTGATTAATCCATTGATAAAAATATACTTCAACCAATTTTCTCTCAAAGCGTATCTTCTGGAAACCTAGTTGTATTAATTATAGCTTTCTAGAGGCATTGCACCAAAAAAAAATGAGTACAGATGATGAAAGTTGATTAATTGGATTTGAATATATGATACGGGTCAGATAATCCAGCAACAGCCAAACATTTAATGGGGAGGCTGAGAGCTTGGTAGCTTCACAGTCCATGCAGCTGGAAGCCTCCGTGGTCCAGTCTGCTGTGGAAGTCTCAGAGAACTAGCGGTATCCCATCCCATTACAGGGCTAAGAAGCTGTGTTCTGGTGTTAGTGCACAATGACACCCTCTGGAGACACACTCACCATCAAGAACTGAAGGCAGGGGTGCTATCAGTCATCAGTAATGCCTTTCCATGGGAAACATTTCAGATTTTAGTCTATTTCATATTAGGAATGTTCACCCAGTGGTGTCTATGCAAATCTTCCAAAACTTCCAAATTATCCCAAATAATGGCTTTCTGCTCCAGGCACGTTGTTGCATAAGGGACACTCAGTATGATTTACTAATGCTTGATTTAAATTTAGCACTAGAAAAAGCTTATGATTTCGACTGAAAAACTGGGCATGAATTTGGGAATTCAGACTATCTAGTTAGGTAACAAGGTACACATTGTTACAAGTTGTCCATGAATTTCTGAACTTCAAAAGTCACACTGTGTTAGCAATCTCTGCTGGCTGGGATGATTTATATATCCTGCCCATGGTCATTTGATCAACACAATCTGTCCTTTTCTACACTTGCTAATTAATAAATGCATAGGTGTTAGACAAGGGAAATTTTTAAGTCATTTCCATCTAGAAGGCTGATAAAGACTTAGGTCGAATTCACCTTCACTATAATTTGCTGAAATACTTGTTCAAGGACACGAGGAGTCCCCAGGCAAAACATGTAACCTTGTTGTGCCCAAGTCTCCTCGGCTATGAAATGGAAATCCTCAGATCTGTCCAGACACTCCGATGAGACTAAAAGAAATAATGTATTTGGACCCACAAGTTATGACAGATATTTCTGATGTTCACAGAGGGCTGATGCTGCTCTCGCGCTCCAGTCATTTCCTTCTCTTACCCCATCTTTGTGTCTTGTCTTCTTGTATCCTACATCCTTTTCCACATGGAAAGCATCAATTCTGGGTGATGTCCACTTGATCTCTCTATCTTCCCATCTTCTGCACAAACATGTGCCAGGCTGCATAAATAGAAACAAGTTTTCTCCTCCCTCCCTCCCTCCCTCCCTTCCTCCCTCCCTGCTCCCTCTCTCCCTCTTCCCCTCCTCTTCCTCCTTTCCCTTTCTCTCATTTTTTCTGTTTTTTTTTTTACATTTATTACATCTTTTCACATTTATTACAAAGTCAGACACAGGTCTATGAAGACTGTAACTAAAAGGAACAGAGCCTAGGATTGTATAGACTAAATTTTTAAATTAAAAATAGTTTAAAATAGTTATAGGGGCCAGGGGAGATGAATTAATAGCTAAAGCACTTGGTACAGAAGCATGTGGACTAGAGTTAAGGTCCACAGAATCCAAGTAAATTCCATCTGGCCAAGGCAGCTAGCTGTAATTCCAGCCTCAGAAGTTGGAGACCATACTGGAATAGATTAGTCAGGTCTGTGAGCTCTGGGTTTGACTGAGAGATTCTGTTTTGCTGAATAAGGTGGAAGGACAATTGAGGGTGAACCCTGCCATTGGCCTCAGACCTCCATGTGCACATGTGATGTGGGAGTGATTTCTTATTAATAAAGAAACTTCCTAGACCCATTTGATAGGCCAACCCTTAGGTAGGCGGAGAAAACGGGACAGAATGCTGGGAGAAAGAAGCTGAGTCAGTGAGTCGCCATGATTCTCCCACTCCAGGCAGACACAGGTTAAGATCATTCCTGGTAAGCCAGCTCGTGGGCTACACAGATTAATAGAAATGGGTTAGGTCAATATGTAAGAGCTAGCCAATAAGAGGCTGGAACTAATGGGGCCAGGCAGTGTTTAAAAGAATACCATTTCCGTGTAATTATTTCAGGTAAAGCTAGCCATGCAGGCGGCTGGGTGGTGGGGACGCAGCCCTGCCCCTCTTATTACTACACACATGGACATTTGCATGGGTACTACCCTCCCAAGTGTCTTCATTCAAACACCCATCAGCGTATACATGCAAAACACATATACATGAAAATAAAAGAACTGTTTTATATTTGTAGACAAGTTGCAAAGATAGGGCTGAGTTCTCATATGAACCTCTTTTAATTTCCCCTAGGGTTAGCATCCTACATTAACTATGAAAACATCACTCATAAGTAGCCAAAAGTGATACAATGGCACTATTCATCGGATCCCACTTTGTCCGCATTTCCATGTTTTTTCACTACTTTCCACTTTTGTCTCCTAGGCTCATTTCCAAAAGACTATGCATATTTGATTGTCATATTGCTTCTTCTCTTCTGGTCTGTGACAGTTTCTCTGACACTGTTATTAAGTTTTAAGAATGACTGGCAAGATGCACTGTAGAATTTTCTTCAATCTTCTTTTCCTGATGTTTCTCGTTGAACTAAATGATGAGACTTTATGACAGTCACAAAGGCAAAGAGCTTTTCAACATCAATGCAGAGTCCATATTTTGTTTGTGTGACTAGGACTTCTTGACTTGTCTATTTTTTACTGCAGTGTGTGTGTGTGTGTGTGTGTGTGTGTGTGAGAGAGAGAGAGAGAGAGAGAGAGAGAGAGAGAGAGAGAGAACCATGTGCCATGGTGTGCCTGTGGAGGTCAAAGGAAAACTTGTGGCAATCAATTCTCTCCTACAATGGGTACCAGGGATTGGCTGAATTTGGGTCATCAGGTTTTATGGCAAATCCCTTTACAGCTGAGCCATTTCTCCCATCTCTTATTGACTCCTTGGTGATACCAACTTTGATCAAGTGACTCAAATAATATGCACACTGCTTTCTTACTCTTCTTGGAGTTCTTATTATATTGTGTTCCCTGAAAGTTTATCATTAAGTCCAACCTACATTGAACAAGTGCAAAAAGCCAGCAAAGATTTACTCCCTGGTGTCTACAAATACGTTATTTGAAGTTTTCCATGTGTTTATTTGAAGCAGAATGAACTCTATACTGTGCTTCTATACTCAGTGTTATAGTCCTGTCTGCAGCCACTGTTTATCTTTTTATTCAAGTATTCCTTCTTTGATCATTAGGAACATTTTACGAGTGGTCTCTTACATTTGTTTGACAGCTACATCCTTTTGTTTATTGAATGGTCTCTTACCTTTATACATTCAAATTGCTTCAGGCTTAACTTTTATTTTTTTCTGTTTCTAGTCTGATATATTTTTGTATAAGCAGCTCAAGGTCTCTTTCCCTGTAGAAGAATGCTAGAAACAAAAATAAAATTTCTCAGCAAACATTTTACTACTGGGTGTCACAGTGCAGCACTCTCAGAGACTTCAAACTAATATTAGCTGCTGTTTCTGAAGTTAATTCTTTGAAACATGCCTGAGGAGTCCACACATATTCCTACTCTGACTTTACCAAGATGGTTATTAACTAGGCACGATAGTGGTATGGGACAATTTTCTGTATTCCTTCAATTATATTTTAAATAAATGCTGATTGGCCAGTAGCCAGGCAGGAAGTATAGGCAGGACAACCAGACAGGAAGTAGAGGTGGGTCAGTGAGAATAGGAGAATTCTGGGAAGAAGGAAGCCCATTCTTCTGCAGTTCTAGCCCAGTCACAGAGCAAGCAAGGTGTGACTGCCTCGCTGGAAAAGGTACTGAGCCTTAAGGCTAACATAGACAAGAATAATGGGCTAATATAAGTTATAAGAATTAATAAGAAGCCTGAGCTAATGGGCCAATCAGATTATAGTTATTGTATACTTCTATATGATTTCTTTGGGACTTAATAACTGTGGGAACTGGGCAGGACATAAAACCTCAACAACACGAGGGGGTGTTAACAGTTTTAAGATATGATATGAGTGCAAAAGCCAAAGTTTAGGTCTTTTTCTTGCATAGCCATTCAGGCAATGAAATGGAGTAACACTGAGACTAGACATGATAACAATGCTTAGGAAAATATGAGCAGAGTCATTCAGAAAATCACATAGAAGTCAATGGCTATCAGAAACATCCATTAGAAGTCTTGAAGATGTAGGTGTTTATGCTACAGTCAGTGACTTTGGGCATCCAGATCTACTGTTACTATAGTGTATAAATCTGGAGAACTGATTTCTGTTTGATACTTGGGTTGTGGGAGATTCACAGAGTGGTTGCTTCAGGCTGCAGCTCCCTAGGCTTAAGTCCCAGAAGTGCATCCTATTTTCCCTCATGAGTAGAGTATGACATTTGCTATCTTCATGCTACTTGTAGATAGATCCTGGCAGAAGTTTGAACTGGGCACCAAGCGATAATTCCAAATTACTCTCACACTACTCATTTTTAATTTTTAATATTTTCTAAGAAGCGATATTTGAAAAAAAAATGAAAGACCTGTACACATTTGTGAGGGAAAGTGTTATTTAAAAGATGTGGTTGAGATAGTCCAAAGCAGTGCACATGTAAATCCTGATGCATATGGCAGGCTTTTCTGCCTTTGTGGAGTTCATTCTTGATCTTCTAGGACGCTCTTTGATACCCCAAGGCAGTCTACAAAGCATCAGGAGGCTAAATACCTTATGCTGTACAGAGCATAAGGTACAGTCTATGGAATAGGAAACTGCATTTTAAAAGAGACCCCAACCACCAGCAAACACATTAAAGTCTGAGATACAGTGATCTAGAATGGTTTGCTAATGGAGTGTCTCCACATAGCAATCACATACAGATCTCTAAAAAAAAAAAAAAGCTATTGTTTTGGTCCATCATCAGAAGTTATAATTTAATTCATAATAATGTGACCAAAGCAATGTGTTTGTGTGTGTGTGCGTGTGTGTGTGTGTGTGTGTGTGTGTATGCATTCACACATGTGCCTGCTTGTGCCTGAGCTCACATGTGTGTCTGTGGGTATACATGTGTGCTCATGAATATGGTCTAAATTAAGCTGTGAATGTCTTCCCTGATTGCTCTCTACTTTATTTACTGAGTGGATCTCTCTCAACAAACATGGAGCTTACAGATGCCAGTCTAGCCAGATGGCTTGCTCCAGGGTTTCCTTCTCTTTGCCTCCCAAGTGCTGAAGCTTCAGATAGTCACCACACCTGCCACACTGCCCAACCATTAAATGATGTCTGGGGATCTGAAGTGCAGTCTTCCCTTATAGGACAAACACTGAGAAATCTTCACGGTCCACATTTGAATTGACTAAGCTTTTCAATATGCAGCAAATATGGGAATTACTGGTTCAAACACTCATTCTTAACCCCTGCTGAACAATGAAATTGACTCAGCTGTTTACATCCATCATCTCTCAATGCCACCACTGTCAACTGTAGTGATAGGAACGGCAGGACTGCGTCCCCAGCACCCCAGCCGCCTGCTAGCTTATACCCGAAATAACAACACACAAACTGTATTCATTTAAACACTGCTTGGCCCATTTCTATCTGGCCTCTTCTAGGCTAACTCTCGCACCTGGACTAGCCCATTTCTTATAATCTGTGTAGCCCATGAGGTGCGCTTACCAGGAAGATTCTAGCCTACATCCATCCTGGGTCAGAGCTTCATCGTGCATCTGCTGGGTGAGGGGAGCATGGCATCTCTCTGAGACGTCTGCTCCCGAGAGGAGAGCTGTCAAGTCTGAGCTCACTTCCTCTTCCTCCCAGCATTCTGTTCTGTTTACTCCTCCCACCTATGTTTTAACCT
>NC_022020.1:28963409-28994861 GCF_000317375.1 Microtus ochrogaster
TAGAAGACAAGAAACTAGAATGAGGAAGAGTTAAATGTTATGAAAATATTTTATAGGCATGCATTTAAATATTGCATTAAGACTCATTGCTTTGTAGTTAACTTACACTAATAAAATGTTTACAAGTTTTGTTATTTGGGGAGAGACATTTAGAAATCTTTTTGTTCTTTGTAGTTTCTTGTGTAATAGCAATTTCCTACTGGCATTTGATAACCTTTCCCTACAGGCCCCAGGAGGCCACACCTGGAAGTCATATCTGGAAAGTGGAATAGAAGTCTTGAAGACATTAAGGGACCTGCCAGGTGAATGTGACTGGAGAGAAGGACGTGTAGATGGCTGCTCTAACTAAAAGCTGCTGTTCACTTCCCATTTTCAAGACGAATCACACAATAATGTGTAGTGCTGAGTATTATCATTCCTCCTAGAAGGCTTTTATTACTTGTTTGACTCCACTGTGCATCCTGAATGCTGTGACGTTTGTGAATTCCAAAAACACCAAATTATCAATATGTTTCAGGTTGCGTCGGAAGTTAGGTATTAATCATTGCATTGCATAACTCCACCTTCTCCACACAAACACATTTTGAAAACCTGTAGGAGTGCTAGCACTACCAATGCATCTCTGGGAGTTTGGCTTCTCTGTTATCTGAAGTCACTTGGAGACTAAACAGTCTTTTCTCGGGCCTCTGCAATCAGCCTGTATTTGCTGTATAAACACCGGCTTCAGCTTTTATTTTTAGACTCTTCTAATCCACTCTGATAAATGTTCTCCTCCTCAGGGCTTGTCAGGAGCAAGGGTGATTGATAAACTGTACCAATGGAAAGAGAAAAATGTTCTTTCTAGTATCTGCCATTGTAACAGACTACATAAATAATGTTCTAAGGCTAATAAGTACAAGAGGATTTTGTATTTTAAGTGCTCTTTACAGTCAGCCAGGTATGAATCTCCTTTCTTTATCAAAATCACTATGAGAGCCTCCTTGATATGTAAAGTTTGGCAAATAAACAGGGAAGCCAAATAACTGTGGATCTGTGTAATCCTTTCTCAGGGATTTGTACTTTCAGCAAGCACATAAATCATCTCTTCATGTAAAAAGACCTGCCACAGAACAAAAAAAGGTTCATTCTTGGTCATCAGCACAGCCACGTGGGGGGGGGGGTTGCATTTTCAATGCCAGACAGCAGAGGCTTCATCTCTTCACTGCTTACCCCTCTAGAATCCAGGACAGAATTCTCTGCAACAGTGTTTTCTGAAGTATGTCACCAGGGTGATTTCCTATGGTACGAGTGAGTAATTCGAGATCCATTGGTAACATTTGTGTAGCTTTGTATTGCTTGGTGATGTAACTCACCCCTTGATTTGCTTCTGTTGAGAGGTTCAAAGGGAGAGAGGGGGCCAAGGGAGAGAAAGATGGGGAGGGTCCTCCATTTTTGACATGGATTCTCAGCTCATCTGCTCTTTTCCTGTGTACTCTCTCTTCCTAACTGAGAAAAACAAACTTGGAGTGATGAATGGAGAAACACGCAACAGCAGAAAAAGGCTTGAGGATGAGAAACTTAGCGGTAAGGCTGGACCACATGATTCTGGGAAGAACTGGAAATCCATGGCTTCTGACTTTGGATGCTACAGCCAAGTGATACAATAGCCATGGTTTTATTTGAAAAAGTCCTGCTTTGGGGACTAGTGGATGCAGATGAAGTTCCCAGGTGTGTCTATATTGCTCTCTAACCTGGGACAAGCTAATTCCCTCTTGAGTCTTACTCTTCTTGGCTGTAAAACATGACGGTGGGGTTTTAAGTGTGTGGCTATAGGATATTTTGTCAAGGAAAAAGCATGGTCATCGGTCTACGTTTCACATATTTTTAAAGCTATCTGTAAAGATGACAGTTGAAATTGACTTTCTGCTTATAATAATGATATAGATTGCTGCTTTTTGAATAATTTTTTTAAGTTAAAATGACTCTATAGAAGAAAGAGAGTCAACAATTTTTGTAGCATGAGTTGATGCTTTGGATGTTTTCGAGGCACTTCCTCCATGCCAGGCCCAGTTCTCTATATGTGACAGGCAATAATTCATTTGATCCTTCAAATTTGCAAGAAGAAAATGCTGTTTTTATATTTGCTAAACACTGATGCTGAAACCTGAAGGGTCAAGAATCCTCTAAAGAATCAAAACAGAAGGCAAAAATAGAAGGATGCCTTTAATTTTACTTCAAATCATGGCATTTATTTCTTACCTAACTCTTTGTCTATTATGAAGAAGGCCGCCAACATTGATATTGTAGGTAGCGATAAGGATGGATTTGAGACCTGTATCACAACAGCGATAGCTTCCTGCAGTTCAGCTTACTCCATGTTGCTCTCCTGGCTAGGTTGCTTTCTCTTTTGAGTCAAGGATGACCAGATTCAGCCAATACAATTCAAGAGTACTCACATAAATTTAGATTTCAGATCAATAACAGTTTTGATTTTTACATCTAAATATGTCCCCAGGGAATATTTAAAATCTATTTATACTAAAACACATTCACTGATCATTTGAAATTCAAATTTAGCAGGGCCTGCTGTATTTTCTGGCAACTCTCTCTCATGGCTTCAGAATAATGTCCAAGCTCTTTGGTCACTTTGGAGTTTGTCATGTGTTTCTTTCTCCTCTCTCTTCTCAGACCATTGCCCACTTAGACTTTGTGTTCTAACCTGGCCAGGATGTTTCAGTGTTCCCGGGTAGACAGGATCTCTGACTTGCTGATCTTTTCATGTTTTCTTTGCTGGTCTTACCATCACTTAACTGTACTGACAAACCAGCTTAGCTGTCACACCAGCAAAGTGTGGATTAAAGACCACTCTGTCCTGCTCTTATTAGCTTTCTCATTATACAGGGTAGAAACTATTTGTTCTTTTCCTTTTGGTGCAAGGCTGTGTGCTAAAATTTAAACAGGCCTTTGTTAAATTAACTGATCTCAGCAGTGCAATTATGAAAAAGGTTGGGCTCTTTCTCCATGTAGTGTTGGTTTAGGTAATTATGAACTAATAAAATCTAGGTGATAAAATGGTAGTTGATTTAAGACAGGATTTTGCATACTTTCATCATGTCAGATCCATTTTGAAAATGAACAAACTTGACACTTTTGAAGAAAAAGCTTTATTTTTTGGCCTCATAAGGATGCACATAATTGCATTTTTTTCAGAAGCAGTTTCTATGTAGTTTAACCAAAGATAAACAAAACTTTTTTTAGTCCTTCTAAACCGTTGTAGCCTCATAGCTTATTTATAAGTTTTTATGTAATTCCTACATCAAGATATATTTTATTCAGCTCATTCTCTGTCTAATTCTTCTTGTCAACCTCTCCAGGGTTTGAATATTTGGGACAATAAAAATCATCAGTAAAGAGCCAGGTTACACAGTGGCCACTGCTGAGCTGCTCTAGGAGCCTCTTTCTGGGACTTGGATTGGTCACCAGGCAATCGTAAACATGGCCATTATTCTCCAAAGGCATTTCAGTAGTAACTTGAAATTGCTCATGTGTCTCTGGCATCTTCAGCTCATGGCCCAGTGAGTACAAACTTGCAAATTGTTCTGCTTTATCAAGGTCAAGTTTCATTCAAATCAACAAGCAGTCTCTGCAGTGAATCCCCCAATGGCACCTTGGTGGTATAGGCTACCTGGGCCTTTCTGGAGGGCGATGTTACTCTCAACAGAATATGAAATTTCAGTTAAAGAAGGATATGAAGACTTTGTGGTTTTGTTTGAAAGTCTCACTTACGTTATTATAAACCAGGTGATTCTCTCTGTTTCTGGAGGAATGCTGCCTTAGTTTCTAAATTATTTTTTAAATCCAACCCCAGCTAACTTCATTAGGAAATGTTACTTCTCTCTCTCTCTCTCTCTCTCTCTCTCTCTCTCTCTCTCTCTCTCTCTCTCTCTCTCTGTGTGTGTGTGTGTGTGTATGTATGTGTGCTCGTGTGTGTGCATGCATGCTTATTCTCTCTCTTACACACATGTTCTTAAAACAGAGACATGAACAGCAATGGAAAGTTGGAATAAGGCCTTTGGTATCGATAGATACCAAATAAAGGCTCAAAGCAACCAGAAGATAGCTGGGCATTAGGGAACCCAATCTCCATTGGCTTTGCTTGACAATACTTGTGATATAATGTATAAATACTAATTAATTCAGTTAAATATGTCTCTCCAGCTCTAATTGTTAGCTCAGGTAAGTAAAAATGAATTAGATGAAAAGCTTAAAGAGTCAATGAGGAGAATGTACCCGGTTTTCCTATATCTCCATATATTTCAATTTTTAGTGCGTAAGTGGAGTGGCAGTCTTCATATATTTTTTTCTTGTGGCCTTAAAAACTCACTGTAAATATTTCTAGGACTTTAGTATCACATCCCACTGCTGGGTATAGGTGCCTACTAGTTTTATAATAATTTGTTTCCATTAATGAAAAATTCAAAATAGATATCTAAAAGCAGTAGAAGCAAAATATGATTTTTCAGAAGTACCTGTGTCCCCCTGGTCACTTAGAAGCTTGAGCAGACAAATATCTTCAGGCATGCTCCCAACCTGCTTGTAGCACACTGAATGAAAAGTTCTGAACTATAATTTTTTTGTACAATGGGATATTTTAGCTGGCAAAATGATATTATAATTTCTAAATATATTCATATTAACAATTATCTATAGAAAATTTTATATAGAGAAGGATTTATACAACTTGAATATATGTACAAAACCAAAAAAGCTACATGAAGAGTTAGGAATCTATTTTATTAAGTGATGGGATTTAACATGTACACAAGTTGTATTTATTTGTGTTCTTAAAATATTGCCTATTATAGTTGTTATTTTTTCTGTATATATAAGGGTCTCATCTGCTAGTGTTAGTCTAGATATTGACTCACCTTTTCCTTGCCTCCTTATTGGACAATGGACTTCAGCATTTTGAAGATGTTCTTCACTTTAATGGGGGTAGAAGACATCACAATGCAGGAATGAACTAGTGACATTAACCTCTGTGGCTCGGCTGTAGACAATGTGAGGAATAGGCATAGCATACTACAGATACAGGTGTAGGCTCCTCTGGGCAGCTGTGAGACTGGAGCTGGCTCTACAATGGATAATAAAGCTTAAGAGTAATAGAAAAGATTGACTGTAAACTACCTGTGGGGAAAAAAAATGTAAGCTGCTGATGAATGAATAACTGGCGGATTTATTTGCACAGTCTTGTTTTGCATTAGAAATATCTGATATTATAGTGTTGATAAAATATTTACAGACTTTCAAATTTTCTTTTGGAAGGATGAGATTGAAACTGAATGAACAATGTAGACCTTCATTACGCCTTTGTCCTGTTCTAGGTTTCTGTGAATATATTTGGGTTTGCTTTATGTCTGCTTTATATTTATTCTTCATGATAAGTGGAATCAACTCATTAATTAATAGTTCTCCATTCAGTGGAAGGGAGATACCGAAGGACTTTTGAGAGATAGCATAGCTGGGCTTGAATTTCACAGCTGGTATAAACAGTGCATTTGTCTCTTCCGTAGTTATTTTTCTATTCATCCTGAACCTCATTCGAACACATAATAAACCACTTCATGAGCAGATGTGCCATGCATTCATCTGGCACTATAATGATAATGAGGTGAATGTAATCTGGAGTGTATATGAAGATGAACTAAGCCAGATTGGTGTGAATAATACAGCCTGGAAATACTGTGACCCACGCAAAAAGCTCATCATAAAGTACTTAACAATGCTGTTTTTGATGGAGTCTGGTGGTGGACTGTATTGGATGCTGGCCTCCACATGTAGGTAGTGTTTTTACAGATGTAAACACCTTAGGTTGTTTAAGGCATAAAGGATAAATTTCCTGCAGCTGGAAGCAGCACCTGACATTGCAGAATGCTTCAGAGATTTGGGGGGATTTCTTTATTAAGAGAATTTAAGATGAACTAAAAGAAAAATGAGTGATTTAACATTTTTAATTTTAAAAAATGGAGACCAAGTTCCCTCAAACCTGAAAATCATCTGATAGGTAGTTGTTAACTTGGAGCCTTCTGCACATATAATCTTAATTTATGCATAAGGTATAGATATTTGTGACATAAAGATATGAATACTCCAGTAGGACAAAGGCTAATAATGTTCCATGAACTCAACCAGAACTATATCATGTGGATTTGGTGACATTATCATTTTATACTGTATTTTTATATAGTAATAAAAACAAAACAGTAACTCTGAAAATGGGTTTTCTCATCCCACATATTATACATCCAGTGATTTATCACAATGACTTTTCTTTCTGCTTTTTTGTCTTTTTTTTTTTTTGGAAATATGGACAAATACATCAGTTTGCCTAATGGATCTACTGGCTGGAAACATTGTGCTTTATAGGTTGCAGGTTGACTGGTGTCTCTTTGCTAAAGGAGGAAACAACTAAGTGATTCTATCCCACTCCAGATGTGGAAAGCCAGCATGTTGTGCAGAGCAAATCCAGCTTTTGACTTTTGTATATGGCACTACTCAATAATTCAATTAACAAACCCTGTGAAGAACAGGTAATAATTATTTCGTAAAAATGAAACTGATTGTAAATCATCTTGTTTATTTAAGCAGAAGTGGAAATGTCGCAGTAATGGGTCCATGTTGTACTCAGAATTTTAAATGGATTCAATGTGTTTAAGGTGTTTCCACGAGGTGGTTACTCTATAACACAAGTATGAGTTGAATTCTTGAACTGCAGAAAGTGGTTAATGTTCAGGTGTTACTGCAAAAGGATATTGAGCTCCTCCTATGTATTATGCCATCAACTTTCCCCAGCTTGTGGATTCTCATTTCTTGGAATGACCATGCCACAAAAAACAGGCATTTAACCTGGAGTAACAAGTCTAGTCTTCCCAGAACATCTGAATCTCTCTCAACGTCTGTTTTTGTGAAGGCTGTGGTTGCCTTCCTCCCTTCTCCTGCCTTCCTTTGATTTCTTTAACCCTCAATATGCAAAGCTCCTCTCAGAATTCCTCTACCTGTTGTCACTTTTCAGCCTTTTCTCCTGTGAAAACTATCTGTATCCTGATGTCACCTGGTATTATAAAGACACTGGCCACTTGGAATTACAGTTCAGCCTCTCCTTGTTTGTCTCCTGTGGCTTATGCTGGAGCGTTTGAAAGATGGACCCTGATCTTTATTGATCTTTTTATCTGAAAACTCCAAAAGTATTCTTGCTGGCTGGAGCAGGGTAGGGTGGACTTGGGTTGTGCTCCTTGTAGGAAATGTGAATCAGCATAGGTGGAAGTGATGGTAGTTTGATCATCACCAAGAATGAAGGAATCCTCATGGTTAAACTAAAGCCTGTTAGAACCCCTTCCAGCCCACGCTCTCTCACTCTGATGCATTTGACAATTACTTTCCAGCCTGATAAGACAAGTGTCCAGATATATTTTAAAAAACCCTCCCTTTGCTCATTTTACTAGTCTTGATCATTGTTTAAGGATAGCCTAAAATTAATTTAATTTCCTTTATCTTTGTGGCCTGAAGTTCTCATGACCCTGAAGCAGATGTGGTCTTTGTCACATTTTCTGGAAATTAGACAATCTGTGGTCTTCAAAGGCGTGAAAATCACTGTCTTTTCACCAGAAATAGGCATGACAGAAAATGACTAGAACTGGTTTCTATGAATTTATATATAAAAAAAAAAGAACACAATTCTCTGGAATGATTAAATCCAAAGTTACTATTCTTTTTTATTTTAATAAATTAATTACTAATTAATTTTAAAGGGATACTTTTCTTGATATGAATGAATAGAAGTTTCTTGGTGGGTGTCAAGAACGAAATGCGTCCTTTGTTGAGGAGGATGAATGCACACAGCTATGACAGGACATTTCCAAGTGTGAAGAAATTCTATTTGTGCCTTCCCCTTCGTGACTTCGGGTCTTGTGATCCACAGGGATCTCAGTGAATCTAGTCATCGTCCTTCAATTTGTTTTTAACACTAATTTCTCTACTTCTTTTCCCCAAAGGAAAAAAAATTATCATGACTATAAGACACAGGGTTCTAGGAAAAATGAGACAGGGAAATGAGAAAGGTCTTGAGTGCTTCCTAACTTACACAACAGAGAGAACCAGAAACACCATCAGCTTGGGTGGGTGTCTACTGAAGGCAGAGTTGACATCCTTCCCTTAATCTTGAGAAATGATGTTTAAGATGAAGTTGGCCCCTCATTTCTCCTGAGAGAATGGTTCAAGTACACTTGAGAAGAAAGCATATTTCTCTGCTCTTTGATGGAATATGTAGTGGCATTTAATTTGTATCTTAATAAAGAGAGCTTGTCTGAGGATCAAGAAAGCAAAACAGCCACACTGGCCAGCCTTACAGACTAGGCAGCAATGACAAGCACCTTTAATCCCAATAGCCACACTATCTTGCCATAGAAACCAGATGGTAGTGGCGCACGTCCTTAATCGCAGAACTAGAGAGGATTATAAAATGGGAGGAGACAGCTCTCAGTCTCGGTCTCATTCTGAGATTCCTGGAAGCTGGATCATCATTTCGGGCTGAGGTAGAGGTAAGAGCCAGTGGTTGGCTATTTCGCTTTTCTGACCTTCAGGTTGAACCCCAATTTCTGTCTCTGAGTTTGTATTAATTGTGCTTCAGGATTGATCTGCATGTGTTGGGTAGATCCAATTAGCATATAGTGCAGTAGATGCCCAATGTTTTTTTATTGATATTCCTGATGTTGGTTTCCTTACATTTATTTTGCATCTTTACTATCTTTACTGTCCGAGGTGTTTGAGGTCTTCAAAGACCAGCTTGAATATTGCTTGCAGTAAATAAGCTTTGAGGCTCTGTCTCCGATTCTGGTGTTTGTAAACCTATGTTTTATCTCCTTAACAAGACTCATTCAAAAAATGGTTGTTGATTATTGAGTCATTGTATTTTGTATATTGACATATGTTCATTGTAAAACTGAAGCCTCTTTTTTTCTTCAGCTTCATTCAATTAGTGCACTCTTCTTTGTAATTGGTTTCTTTTACTCAGATATTATTCCAAATAAATACACGAAGTCTCATTCTTTCTTAAAAATGTGTATACTTAGCTTGGCTTGTTTCTAGCCTGTTTTTCTCACTTAAATTAATCTGTTTCTTTTCTTTTACATCTTGCCTCTGGGCATTTTACCTTTATTCTATATGTCTTTCTTTCCTTTACTCTGTGGTTGGTTGTATGGCTAAGTGGTTGACTCCTGGCTTCCTCCTCTCCTTTGCCCTTTATTGCTTCTCTTTTTCTCTTTTTTATTCTCTCTGCCTTCCAGCCCTACTTATTTCTCTCCCCTGCCTAACTATTGGCTGTTTAGCTCTTTATAAGGTCAACCACGTGTTTTAGACAGGCAAAGCATCACAGCTTTACAGAGTTAAACAAATGCAACCTAAAAGAATGCACCCCGTTTGTATCATTAAACAAATATTCCCCTGCATAAACAAATGTAACACGTCTTAAACTAATATTCCTCAGTAGTCCTTTACTATTATCTTGGTGTAGGTACTGATTGACGATTATCAGGGGTTATTAAAAGTAATGGCATGGGCACTCAGATACTTATATATGGCTATACAATCGACACTGCTATCAAGATTAAGTAGGATTCACTCTTTCCTTTGTTTATTCAGCCATCCTGTGTGCAAAGTAACAGCTTTAAAACAATGTGATGGCTATTTTGATGTTACAAAGCTCATGTAAAATCAATATTTAAAAAAAAATTACTAGTTTTATTTCTTCAGCTTCACTGGAGTATAGTAGAAGAAAGTTGTATATATTTAAGATGAGCAATTAATATAATATACATAGTCACTGTAAAATCATTACCTTAATAAACTAGAAGTATGTCTCTATCACCTCAGAGAGTCAGAGTCTTCCTCCCTCCCTCTAGCTCTCCTCTGTTTTTACATTTTCTGCCCTTCTGTGTGAAGCTCTCACTGTTAAGATCTATCCTCTTCATAAATTTCAAGTATTATAGTGGATAATACATCATTATCAACTATGGTCACCATGGTATACTTTGAGGCTCCAGACTAATTTATCTTATTCCTGGAAGCTTATACCTTTGACCATCTTCTCATTTTCCCTAGATATTAGCCTTGGAACTACTCTTTTGCTATCTGCTTCTGATTAGATTTTTTTATATTAAACATCTAAAAGAGATTTGTGTGTATAATTTGCCTTTCTGTATCAGATTGGTTCCCCCCTTAAATTTAGCATAATTGTCCACGTAGTTTGTGCATGTAGCATGTTTGTCCATGTAGTTGCAAATGACAGAACTTTTTTCTCTATGTATCCGAGTAACATCCCACCATGTGTGTACATATGTGTATTGCATTTTCATTATCAATGGGCTGGTGAGCATAGTGTGTAAGGGGTCCTTTTTCTCCACAATCTTGCCAGATCTCATTGCTGTTTGTCTTTTTAGTGGCAGCAATCCTTATCAATGTCATCTGAAATATTGTGTTTTTTTATTTGTCATTCGCCAAGGCTTGGTGATGTTGAGCACCTTTCCATGCAGTTGGTAGATACTTGTATTCTTTCTTTTGAGGAATGCCTACTTACATTTTTAAGTACTTTTCGATTGACTAACTTCTCCCTGCTCTTATGAAAGTATTATTTTTTGTTTCACACATATTGTAGGTTTTAACTCTACTAAATTCGGGGTTTGCAAACATTTTCTACCATCTCACAGGTTGCCTTTCCATTCTACTGATGCTGCCTCTGCTGTGTAGAAGCTCTTTAGTTAGATGCAGTCATGGTGACTTGTTTATGTGGTTTAGTTGTTTGTGACTTTTATGTCACATCCAGACACTGGAGCCCAGGATACAGCCAGAAAGTTCTCACTACACTTTTCTTCAGTAGCTTTATGGCTTCTGTTCATCATTTAGGCTCTCTATGTTTGTTTGTGTTTGCATTTATTTATTATCTGTGTTGTGTATTGATATGTGAGTGCCACAGAGTTCACATGGAAGTTACAGAATAACATTCAGGAATCGGTTCCCTTTTTATCCATGTGCACCCCGGGATGCCAATCAGGTCATCTGATTTGGCAACAAGCATATTTGCTCATCAAGCTAGCTTCCAGCTTGGGTTACCTTTTTAAATCATTTGTGTTGGTTTTGTTTGTAAAGTGGATTTGTACCCTGTTCCATTTCTCTGGAGGTAGATTCCCGGTTTTCTTAGCACCATTAATTGCTGAAAGACTGTTCTTTACTGTGACGTGTTCTGGGTCTTTTAAGTAGCATGAATTTGTTTCTAGGACTTCTATTCTTGGCTATAATGAATAAAGTTTCTGAAGAACCTCGGGCTTTAGAGCTGACTGCCCATGGTCTTAGAAATCAAAAGTGAAATTGTAAGGAACAACAATTGGAAAGGTACAACAAAAGAGTAAAACCCACTGAACTATGCTTCCGTAAACAGCAAGTAGTTAGCCTCTGAGGTGAAAGTCTCAGACGTTATTTTATGATTAACTCAGCTAAGAATTAAGAATGGTGGCTGGCATGAGGCTTTGGAACTGGGAAGATGTCATTATAAAGGATGATGTTCTGATTTCAAAGAATCTTTATTCTTCCTGTGAACTGCTTAGCCCTGTAATGATTAACCTATGGCAAGAAAAAAAATCTTTTTCCTTGTGCAAAATGCACAATAAAAGACTGAGGTTTGAAGCTCAGCGTAGATGAAGAAGGAGGAGGAAGAAGAGGAGGAGGAGAAAGAAGAAGAAGAGGAGGAGGAGGAGGAGGAGGAGGAGGAGGAGGAGAATAGCCTGTCAACTTGCATCAGAATTCTGGATTCATGCACTCATTTCGCCCTCCAGACATCCCAGATTTGAGACCCACTCCTCTGCTGAGGCTGGCCTCTGGCATTACTGGAACAACAATTCATGTAAAATTGCACAGACTTGGTTCATTCCAATTTTATTGGAAAGGCTTTTCATTGTGATAATTAATATTCCTTGTGTTTTAATTAAATTTTTAGCAATAAAATTTTTAGGTGGTAATTTTGACATTATTTATATATTTTATCAATTTTTGATCACATTTTAAAATATATTTTTATTTCCTTTGCTTATAAATATATAATCATTTTAAAGAAATAGACCTTCTCTGGTGATTTTAGATGCCTACATTATTGAGTTATGGTGAATATACCATGTATGCATACACTAAAATGAACAACAGCACATGTATAATTGAGTTTTGGTAATCTAGTGCAGTAATGCAATTATCACAGCACAACATGGAATAATTGCATCACCTCCTATAATTCCCCTGTGTACCTTGGAAGTCAATCTATTACCTCTCCTACACCCCAGGACATCTCATAACAACCGATATTTTTGTCACTAGAGTGGCCTTTTCTGTCTCTTATAAGCAGAATCATACAGGTTATGACAGTGAGTTTATTTAACTCGGCCCAATGCACTTCACATCCCAGCATCTAGTATCTTCTTGTCTCATGATAGTGTTCTGTAGCATCCCACAGTGATCTGTCTATTCTTACACCATTCCATGCCCATTGGGAGAGTTCATGATTATTTGCCCTTTACAGTAAAGTGTCCCTGAAAACTGAATCTGGCTTTGATCAGTAATATATTGTCATTTATTTCCGGCAAATGTCTTATAATAGGATTGCTGGATCATAGTAATCATAATATATATGTGAATATATGAATATATATGTATTATACAGATTGGGTTTTTTGGGACAGGTTTTCTCTGTGTAGCCCTGGCTATCCTGCAACAGTTCTGTAGACCAGGCTGACCTCAACTCAGAGATCTGCCTGCCTCTGCCCCCTGAGTGTTGGGATTAAAGGTGCGTGCCACCATCACCCAGCCATATTTTGTTTTTATGCAGTACTGCCAAGATATTGTCCAAAGACACTGTATATATATATATTCACTACAAGATTTCAAGTCCCTACCCCACGTACCCTTACCCTCGGGGTATCATTAACCTGTTGGTGTATGGGGGTCCCTGCTACCATCTCAACAATTGAATTTCTGTCTCCTCTCTCTTCCTGTCTGGGTCAGTTTTCTTGTTCTTATTTAATGAGACCAATGCCCTGTCGATTTCATTAATCTTTGCTGCCTTAAGGTTTTCAATCAATGATTTTCCTGAGTTAAACTGAATAATTTTTTTTTTGTTTCTATCCAATAATTCCTTGGGCTAAATAAAGGATAGCCTGCCTGTTTTCTCTTTAGCTTCTCAAAGTGAAAAACCAAGATCCTTGATTTGAATGGTGTTTTTTTAGAAAGAGAAAACATTTGGTGCTATTCATTGCCTGCTTAACACTGTCAGCTACGTTGCACAAGTTTTAGGATGTTGTCCTTTCATTTTCATCGAGGTCAACGCGTGTTATTATTGATTATAATTACTTCATTGGTTTATGAGTAATTTAGAAGTATATCTTAATGATTCCTAATATCTTTGTGGTCTCCTTAAACAAAATGGGTAATGTTTGATTGGATAAGTTCGAGAAACCTTTCCCAGTACAGTTTATGGTATCAAGCTTAATTTAATGAAATGTTAAGCCACAGAACTAATCACATTTATGGGTATAAGGTTTAAGAGCCTGCCTGCTAAAAGTATTACACAGACATGTCTTAAGATCAAGCTACAAGTGCCAGAGTGTCCTGTCCTGCTTGAAGACTCTAATTACTTGTTCCTATGAATTTTTGGGTCTGTTAAATATATTCATTCTGTTAGATTTGAAAGTCTTTTTACATGACTTGATCTAAATCTGCCTAGATTAGTACTAGGAAAGCTGTAAAGACTAGGTTTGTGTCATGAGCCAGCACAGCTCCATGACGTTTGGGTAAATATTGAGTCTCCAGGCAATGATGAACTCTCTACCCAAAATTGACTGTCCTTGGAACCAGGCTCTTCCTTATTCTGTACCTCCACTTCTACCTCCTCTTCAACAAAAGACACTAATGAGGTACTTGTTACAGTTTTACAAAATGTAAGTACCGCAGAAAACACTATTTCACGAAAATATGCTTACACTGTAGAAACCCTATATACTGACTGTAAATTACATCAACATAAGCAAAACCCCATGAATAGGGAACTATTTTTTTTAATTATGATTTGATCAGGTTTTCTTTTTGGTTTTCATGTGTAAATATAACTTTGCTTCAAATTTTTAAGAAGAAAGGCTTTCACCTTGATTAAAATGTAAGCTGCAATAGGGCGAAACTTTTAGGCTACATGAAATCATGTAAAAGCAATTCTATAAATCCTAACTCTGAAGTGTTGACTGTTTTATCTCTCTGTGGTCAGTAACACGATCAGTATCCCCTCTGTCATTTCTGATTTTTATAGCTTGTATCTTCTGTCTTTGTCCTTTCTTCTTCGTAAGTCTAGCTAATTGTCAGCTTTATCAGTCTTTTTAAAATCAACCCTTTATTGATTTTTCCTAATTTTATCTCCTAATTTTCTAATTAATCTTCCCTTGAACTTACTACCTTTTTATGCTTGCTGTGTGTTTCATCTGCCTTTTTTTCTACATTCTTAAACTTATTGTTTAGGATCTTCTTTCTCACTGAATGCTCCTGCAGCAGAGTACTTTCTCTGTGTTGCATTGTTTGATTGCATCCTCTAAGCTCTGGTATGTTGAGTTTCCATTGACATTCCTCGCAAATTATTTTCTAATTTCCCTTGTGGTTTCTCTGTTGATCCACTGCTTATTTAGAAGTGAGTGGTTTCATTACTTTATAGTTGTGACGGCTCCAAATTTTCTTCTGTTGCTGATGTTTAATTGCATTCTACTGTGGTCAGGGACACATACTATCTAATTTCAAATTTATTGAGACCTTTCTACTTATTCTATGGCCTTCAATATTATCTGTTATGGCACATGCTCCACCTATACCTATACCCAAGAAGACTCATTTTGCTCTTGCTTAATGGAGTGTTCCACAGTGGACTGGCTAATAATATTCAGCTCCTCATTGATTCTGAATTAGTAGTTCTCTTCACTGAAAATTGAGTATCTGTATATAGCTGTCACTTTTCAGTTGCCTACTTCTTATAAACCCTTCTCTTAAAGGGCACCTTTACCTATGACAAGTTCAGCAACTGATGATTGTGATGCCGTGTTACTTACAAGGCATTTATCCATGGTTTGTCATTGAAGTTCCTTAGACAGCAAACTTAAATGATGAACGTCCTATATATGGTCAACAATAGTCAAAGAAAATGCTATTTAAAGAAATAAAAACAACCTGATTTGAAGGTGGTAAAGTCATTGCTTGAATTCAAGTATGCTGGTTAAAATCCTTTTGTGTTTTCCATGACAGCAGGATGTGTCCCCTGTCCCACTGTATTCCCTAGGTATCAAATTAGAGCTGCTTGTCACCAGCAGAGTTCTGTTCTTCTTCTTTCCCTTTGACCACCAAGCCCTGTTCATTCTCAGCCTACCGATTTTGGCAGAGCCTCTGCCTGGCTTCCACCCAACTGTCTGTGTCAATAGCTCACCTCCTGGGCTCACATATTCTGGTATTAAATTCTTCCCAGTCTTCAGGACAAGAGCCAGCAGGCTCCGATGATGACAGCGGACTTCCCCACCTGTCTATTCAGACACTGCCAGCTGGGCAGAGTCCCTCTCTGCAGCCGGCCTAAAATCATCTTTCCAAAACTACTGTCCCACCCTCCCTGGCTCCAGCCCTTCTCCTGGCACATATAAGAGAGACATTGCAAGGCAGAATTATAAAACAAGTTATTTTTCAAAATCCTTATAGAGTGAATAATTGATGAAATCTGAGTGTACCTACAGGAGAGGAAGCAACTGCATGAAAAGTGAGGAGACAGTGATTTATTTTTGATTTACATTCAGCCAACAAAAGAAAAGTAATTCAGCTGTGGTTTTGTTTGTTGTGTGAATTGGGAAGCTGTGTCTTTCAAACAGGTGTACGGTACAATGGTTCCATGGATCTGTGTGGCTGATTTAGGAGAGAGAGAGAGAGAGAGAGAGAGAGAGAGAGAGAGAGAGAGAGAGAGAGATTGTGTGTAGATGACCTGTAATTATATTTGTTTTAGATTAAGTCTGAAGTTTGACTTGGAAATCTTGGGATTATTGTCTATGGGTGTGGGAAGAGAAGGATATCCTTTAGATGAGGGTATGTAATGGAGCTTTGGAGTACCAAAGTAAGTTAAGAGAATACTGAAAATTTTATAAACATTTCACCAGTGCAATACCGTTTACTTGTTATAGAAATCTTTACGAATAACCTGTTTGACAGGTAAATTAGATTTTGGCATTGTATAATACAATATATATAACTGAATAAAATGAAATATAAACCCAACGCATTGATTAATGAGAAAGAAAATATAGTCATTGTCCTAGACTCAAGCTATGGTTTTGGTAAAGTCACTGTGAAAGACAGATGCATGTGTTTGTGGGTGTTGGTGTCTGTCTCTGTTGGAAAGACCTTTTGGAAGAGATGTTTGTAATGCACAAAAGACATTGAGGATACAAATATTTAGTGCTTTGATCTTTTCAGAAATGGCTCATTACTCTTCTAACTTTGCCACTGATACAAGGGAAAAGTCATTATTTCTTATACTTCTTATTGGTTAGACCATGGCAAAGGGCTTCTAATTGAAAGTATGAGGGAAATACTTTTCTTATTTGTTTCTGGGGAAAAATAAACCCATGTTGCCTTTGGGCTATGGATTTTTATGGTGTCATTTTGGCATCTGGTCTTGGATAATCAAAAAGTCTTTGTCCTTTTACCCAGAAAAGGCAAATGCAAGAAATATTAGTGGGAAACTAATACAATAGTGATACACTGGAGGCCATTGAAATTATCTTTATTGGGGGAATACATAAAAACAGTAGACACATATGATGAGATCACAGGTTTCTCAGAGGAATAGGTGGATATAAGGAAGAGAATATGTTATAGAATGTTATTTTAAAGGGTGTACTTTAGTTTGTCTTGCATTTGTTAAGTCTGTGAAGTTGTGTTACTGTGGGGAAGGAATCAGCTCATCACGCTAGGAAGGGAAGAATTAAGTCTCTGTAGGAGCTCTCTCCAGGCAAGAAGTCTCGAAGCCTAAACATCTAGGAGAAAGAAGCTATAGTTGCTGGCTATTGTGCACACTGGTCAATCATTATGAACACTCATTTTGGAATCAGAAGAAGGCTTTGCCTTTCTGAACCTGAAGGGGAATAGACCCTGCCAATTTCCCATGGATCTGAGGTCTTGACATGACTGTGCTGTGTCCACAGTATACAGTCACTCAGGACTTGATCTGCTCTTTACAAATTTGCTCCCACAGGAAAGAATGAGTTTTGTGTGCAGGAACTTATATCTCTGTGGGGAAAGGCTTGTCTTTTCTTTAACAGAGTCTTCTTAATGAAAGTATTTGATTTCGATCAAACATGTCTGATGATCATCAACTTTATGTTTGCAGAACTGGGGACATTTCTTCAACAATGTGTACGTGTAATGTACATCTTTCACATTACTTCCCTGATGAGGATATACCAAAGTCTACAATGGAATCATAGGGTACCACCCAAAAGCCCCAGAAGTCCAAGACTAACAGAAGAGACAGATGGTAAAGGAATATCATTAAATAATGGGATACATTATATAATAAGATTTGTATAGGTTTGATGGAGGAAGGTCATTGGTTAAATAATAAAGAAACTGCTTGGCCCTGATAGGTTAGAACATAGGTGGGTGGAGTAAACAGAATAGAATGCTGGGAGGAAGTGAGGCAGACACACACTCCTTTCCAGGGCACATGCGATGCAACCAGCCACCAGGTCAGATGTGCTGAATCTTTCCCCGTAAGACTGGTGCTATACAGATTACTAAATATGGGTTAGGCAAGATTGTGAGAATTAGCCATTAAGAGGCTAAAACTAATGGGCCAAGCAGTGTTTAAAAGAATACAATTTGTGTGTTGTTATTTTGGGGCATAAGCTAGCCAGGAGGCCAGGAGCCGGGCAGCAGGAATGCTGCCCGCAGCTCCTACTACATAGGTTTATAGATGTACTTTGTTTTTTGTCAATGACTAAGTGGTAGTAGACTTCACTTCCACCGTGAACAAGTTGAAAATTAAATAGCAGTGTTCACTTGCTCCTTGTACCACTATCAGTAAAGGACTGTGATTTTTAAAATACTGAAATAGATGTAGGGGATGCCACAAATAACTGCCTTTCTCCAGGGAGTCAACATTTTAGAACACCATTCTGAGGCAACACAAACTCAGAATAATGGCCCCAAAAAGCTGAAAGGAGAAGACGTATTTTATAGAGTAGAGAGGAGCAGCTGGCATTTGCAGTGACAATTAGAGAGGAGAGAACATCAGGGCATAAAGAGCCCCAGACTCTATGTTGTGTGCCCCTTGAGCTGTTTGCAACTAAGAAGCAGTACATACTTAGGATTTCAGGTGAAACTCAAGGAGGCCAAGTGAGCTCCAAACTTCCCAGAGTAATTCCCAGGTGTCAGAGGCATTTATAACTCAATGAGACTGGACAGGGACTTGGTCACCACACTTGCCACACAGCAAAGGAAGAGGACCCATTAAGGCTAATTGAACCCTAGTAAAAGTACATCGGAAACTTCGAGAAACAAAGAAATACAGCACCTGCAACAAAAAAGGGAAGGCTGTGTGGTAAGTTAAAGACTGTAAAATCAGGGAGATGAAACAGTGGACTTTCAAAGAAACTAGAATAAAGCAAAGTACAATATTAGTGCACCAAAACTCTAAGATCCTAGAAAAGGAACAGAAAAGTATAGTAAACCAAAGGAAAGGAATAATAAAAGGCAAAAATCAGTGAACAGAAAATAGAAATACAGGAAATCAATGAAATTAAAGGTCAGGCTTTTTTTGGGGGGGCAAGGGGTTGAGACAGGGTTTCTATATAGCTTTGGAGTCTGTCTTGGAACTAGTTCTTTTAGACCAGGCTGCCCTCGAACTCACAGAGATCTGCCTGCCTCTGCCTCCTGAGTGCTGGGATTAAAGATTTACACTACCACCGCCTAGTTAAGGATAGTTTTTTTTTTTGTAAAGATTAATGAAATCAATAATCTGAAAGTGATTTCAGTTTAAGTCTATAAGAGAAAGAACACATGTTGTGATGTCGGGTTAACAGAGGGGGCAGTGTTCTGCCTCCCATAACACTGAGGCTGATAGAAAGGCAGGGGAAGCTATGGGGATGTGAGATAGAAAGTAGCCCTAATCCTGGGGTCTGGTGTAGAATTCTCACCATCTAAGCAGCAGAGGCCAACAAGACAATCAACAACATTTGCTGTGAATGTTGCCAACATAGAAATAGTATTCTTTTCATGAACAGTTATTTTATGGTCAAATAATAATGATGATCCCAGGTTTAAGTCCTTAGTGTGTATGACATCAAAAAGGAATAGTCTTTTCTACAAACATTTTTTATTCCAGGGAATCTCAAACAACACCTTGAATGCTCTTTACAGAAAAGACACCTTACATTCCTTCATCTCTGGGAACTATAACTTTACTGTATTAACTCTAATCCAGGCAGGTATCCCTCTAGAATTACTCTGTGATCTCATATATGTTCCTCAGCTATAGTTTAATTCTGTTAGCTTCACTTCTTCTCTGCTGTCTAGTTTTCATAGTGCTGGAAAATGCTGTGCAGCTTCAGGAGAAAGATTGTGAACAGCCTTACCTAGATGTGATTGCTGTGAGCTATAATTATGCCCCACGTGGTAGGACAGACTCACTGATGAAATCATAGCACCAATGTCATGGAGGTAAATAGCCCAATCTAGAGGAGAAAACTTGCCTAGTACTGTAAATTTGTCCAAGAGCCCATGGCTGCATTGGGGGAGCTGTCTCAGGCTCCAGTGGTTAATCTACTATAATTATTTTAATAAATGGACACAATATCAAACACTCCTTTAAATTTGTATCTCTGTGCTCACAAATGAGTGCAGTTTTCAGATCTCATCTGGGAATTTCTTTGTACAGTGGACAATAATTAACACAGAAACTCACAATTGGTAAAATTCACTGAGACTAATTTTTTGTGTAGTGCTCAGCCATAAATGGGACAGCTACATCAAACACACACACCCTAAGACTCAGGGACCAGTGAGAAAGAGGGGACAAGAAAGCTTATTTGAGCCAGAGGTTGCAGAGGACCACAGAAGACTACAGCAAAACAGTAGACTATTTCCAGTGGAAGGCCAAACCCTGTGAGTAGGAGGGCAGCATGCATTGGATTTGGTAGATTATAAAAAGGAAATAGACTTGAAGTTGGGAATGGGTAGGAGGTACGTGGGAGAAGGTGGATCTTTGAGAATTTAGGGAAAGGGCTGGGGAGTGAATGTGATCAAAATACATTGCATATATCTATAGATTCTCAAAGAGTTAATTACAATGCTATATTTAATTAAAAATTGCAAATAATTGTTTTAAACCTACCCAAATCCTATATAATGTGTCTATATATACACGTGTCAAGAAACAGTGAATTACAGCTTCTCTTTCAGAATGTATACCCATGCTCTGAGGTGTTTCTTTCTTTCTAAAAACCTTTCTGTCTTTTAATCCATGTTCTTAAGCCTATATTAAAGCACCCGTATTAAACCTCAAGTCGGTTTCATGCTGGCTCACCCTGACATTTGCTTCTGCCATCATCTGTGGTTTGCCCAAGTTGAGGACACTCAAACATAAAGGGGGCTTTGAGGCTTCTAGGATGACAGCGATGGAACTGTGCCTCTGCCCTCTTCTTGCTGACAACACGATAGGTACAAAAAGAGAACATTGTGAGCAACCTAATGTTATGTGTATGTTGCAGAATATTAGTAACATTACAAATTCCTTAAAATATGTAATTTACTGAAACTGATCAGAGTGTAGATGGAAAAAGCTACCTTATCTATTAGGGATGTTAAATTCATAAGTAAAATTACTGCACATTAAACTTTCAAATTCAAATACATGAAATTATATTTTCATATGCTAACAGCAAATCATCAGGACATATATATTTAATTAGCACCAAAAATTAGATATTTATCAAATATGGACAAATTCTTTGTACTGAAAGTTTTAAAATATGGCTATGATAAATTAAAGAAGGACCAGATGATTTGAGAGGGATACAATATTCATGATTTTGAAATTCGATACTAAGAAGTCATTTCTAGCTGGGCATGTTGGCACATAACTTCAATTCTAGAACTCAGGATGCAGAAGCAGGTGAATATCTGTAAGTTTGAGGCTGACCTTGTCTATCCAGAAAGTTCCTGATCAGTCAAGGCTGCATAGTGAGACTCTGTCTCAGGAAACATCATTTATTTCCAAACTGGAATTGAACAAATGTCTAAATTCAAAAAGAATTTTTTGTGTGTGTGCAATAAATGAGGTGATTCTAAAGAATCAAAAAGATTTTGAAAGTGAAGATGCAGATTAAACAATGTCTATTACCTGCCTTCAGAGCTAACTATAAGGCTGTAGTAATCAATCAACCAGGTGTGTGAATAATACAGATATTTTACAGGTGTGTGCACATACCTGGCCAATTGATTTTCAACAAATGTGGTCAGGAATTTCAACATACAAAAATACAGTTTTCCTAACAAATAGTTGTTACCAGTTACAGAAAGAAGCCCTGAGTATTGTATTCATCAAATAGAAAAAAAAATTCTAAATAACCTAATTTTAAAATTAGACAAGATATTTGACAGATACTCCATGAAATGATATACATGGGAGGCTAAAAAGTGCTTGAGAATATGATTGACAGTGTTGAACATGGTCCCTAGAAAAGCAAGTCTCCCAGAGTCAAATCTTTGAAACTCCCCTGTAGGTTGTTTTGGCTTTAGCTAAGTCAAAGAAGCAATAGAAGCTGGCCAGAGAGCGGCCAGAGGGTTCAGATACAATGGGGTCTGAGAAGCTAGCTCTGCATTATCTACTGAGGGAACCTGCTTACTTCATGGGAGCTCTCACGAGCTTTGAGTCATAGCAGGACAGAGGTAGCTAGCCAATGGCACCAACGCTTATCACAAGCCATCCACAGAATATCTTCTTGTGCATCCAGCATTGCAGTTGAGGATCCCTGTGAGAAGACAAGTGACCTCGGGCTATTCACTCCGGGGCAACCCCAGGGAGAGCACACAAGTCTCTGCCACTGTACCACACATGTCTCTGCTACTGCACCAGATGGGTTGGTTTCCTGTTTACTAATCCACCTGGAACTTTCTCAGGGCAGTAGAGAAGACCTATGGTTTTCTGACTTGTGGATGAGAAGCTCTGTGCTAGGTAGGGAACAACTAATCCAGCTATATATCCCAAACCTTTGCTCTCCCAGACAGTAGTGGCTGGCTCTTGTGGGATCCCCTCTGTCAGTAGCTAATCAATCCTGCTAACATTCTTTATGATAGTCAATTTCAATAATCTTTATAGATCTCTGCCAGGTTCTGTTTTCTTCTCTTAGTGTACCTAGGCTGGGATGTTATCATTAATCATTAGTGAACACAAATTCAAACCAGATTGGGTGTTGTCTGTGTACCCAATAGACCTGCAAAACAACAGCAACACCAAGGGTTGTCGAGGATGAGGAGCATGAGAGTTGATATATGGTTCCTGGGGATGCTGAGTTGTACAGCCAGCTTGAAAGGCTGTTTTACAGAGTCTTAATAATATAAATCAAGTTATGATAAGATTTAGCAATTCCATTAATACACATATTTACCCAAAACAAATTGAGACTTATTTTTACACCAATATTTAGACATGATGTTCAAAGCTGCTCAATTTCTTACCAAAATTGAAAACTCATGTTCATCAAGGGAATAGCAAACACATTTTTATATATTTGGTCAGTGAAATACAGTCAGCAATAAAAGGAAGAAGGTATTGATTAGCTGCACAGATGGAGCACGAAGCGTACTGTGTCAAAGAAGGAAAATAAAATGCACTTGCTATGTGATTTTGCTTGCATTAAATTTATCAAAGATAATATACTGTCACAAAAAAGAAATAACAGCATTGGACTCCAATGGTGCAGGACTCCTTAGAAAGTCCATTTTGGAGACAATGGGAACTGGTTTATACGCTGCCTAAGATACTAGTTCCAGTAAAACAAAACCCATTAATCTGTAACCTCAAAAGAATATATATTGTTTGTTGAGACAGGGTTTCTCTGTGAAAGAGTCCTCCTGTCTGTTCTGGAACTCATTTTGTAGACCAGGCTTGAACTCACAAATTGCTCCAGCCTCTGCCTCCTGTGTGGTAGGATTAATGACATGCACCACCACCACCAAGCAAAGGAAAATAGTTTTAAGATGTAAATTATACTTCATATTTCTAATTAATAGAAGTAAAGCCAAAATTTGTATCCATAATTAGAAAATGTAAAATTAATTGCTTAAAGTTAATTAAGTAATGTTGAAACGGGTCATAGACAAGCATTAACACTTTGAAGGTTTCCCAAAGAAAACAGAAATACACATTTCTAATGTTGAATAAGCAGAGTTTTCTTTTTCACCTACAGGGATAAAAATACATTCAATAAACATGTTGGAGGCAAATAACAAGGTGCCCACTATTTTTGAAAATCAGGGAAGGATTTTTGGAAAATAGGCTTTTGATAGAATTGCATATTTTCAGATGCAACATTTTATGTGTTCCCTGTGGGGAGCTATCAGTATCAGGGCAAGCATTCAAAGACAAAAGAATAAGGAAGGATGTCTGTAGGTGTCTACAGAGCATCCTAACAAGTGTTACAACTTCCAGTGCCTGTAGTAGCCAGGGAGAAGATGTTTAAGGTGTGGAGTAGCTTAGGTGACAGAGGAAAAGAAAATCTGGCAAGCAGCTGATCTCTGCCTTGTCTCTAGGCGGTGCCTATACTCTTTTCAACCCAATGTATAGGCTTATGGGAGTGTAATGTCATTATTGTCAAATTAGATTTTTAAGGAAAACTCGAACCCCCAAAGTTTTATGTAGTGTCTCCTGAATTTTAAACCTTGTAATGGTGTATGGGCTAATCCTGTGAGGTCAAAGCAAAAATCCCACATACACACATCTCTGGACAGGCTGCATGCCTTTCAGTTTACAGTTTACATGGTGGGTGTCAGTCTGGGCTTTAGTATCTTTGAGGGGGGACGATGAATGACTATTCAGAGTTTTCTGACTCAGACAATTGATTGCAGTGACTAGATTCAGAAATCAAACGCTAAGAGCATGTTCAGGGGCATGTGTTTATTTGGCTTGGGATTTACAAGAATGTGTTGGACTTTTTCAAACTATCATTAAGGGACAGGATGAAAGCTGGAAAATTGGATGTTATAACTGATTTGGGGACTTTGGTTAGTACCGTCTCTTGAACAACTGTCCAACTCAGTTTCCCGATGCTACTATTTAAGTTGGCTATCTCAACAGCTACTCAGTAGTTTACTTAAGGTAAGATCCTTGGCTTGCTAGTCTCTTCATAACCTACTTCGTATTTCTTTTGTGTAAAGCTATTGATTTTTTCTTATATATGACAATCCCAAAGTGACAAAGGCATTGATTATGTCCTAAGGTCTTATTGACAAACTCCTGAAAACATCAATATGTCCATGGCAAGAATGAATACTTTAAAGCACTCCTCCTTCCGAGGTCCAGGCTTAAGCCAATGGAATAAGAAACCATGAAACCAATAATGAAACTCAATAATCTTATACTTCTCAGCTGATAAAAGGAAGTTGTTGGCATATGGAGCTGAAGAGATTGGGTATGTGTTTAGAAGAGATAAATTTGGTAAGAATTTTTAAAACTAACTAGAAAATGGAAGCCGGACTGTCATGAATTCTATTTTGACACTTGCACTATATCCAAATTGAGAGGAAATATGCAGGTTTGTAGCTGTTAATTGTTCGTTGTAATGGTGATAGCAAAAAAAAAAAAAAGTAGTGAAAATTCACCATGAGACTCACTGATTTTTCAGAATCAGTCTTTGAGTTTGCTTCCCTTTGCCTGCGAGTATGCTTTTGTTGGCCATGAATATTTCTTACAAACTGCATCTGATTTGAAATCAATTTAAAAGCATTCGTTAACTCTCCTGTGCGGTGCTGCCATGTGTCTGTCCAGATAAGAAATAATCCAGCTCAACGGCCCTGCTCACAAAGAGGTGAAAACGTAAATCCCCGAGGTACAGCGGAAAGATACAAGAGGGATCTCGAAGCTCCTTGCTCATTTCTGGTTCCGGCAAGGTGTGAGGATGACAGGTGGTCTGGAAGCCCGGGAACGAAGGCAGCCAGAATGCTGCCATTGTCACCTAGAAATCGCCCGTTTGCAGTGCTCTTAGAAGATTAATGAGATAGAGGTGCATAGGACATCTCTAAGTGACTATATTTCTACGTTTGGAAACTGCCGGCGACACCAGCCCACACCATCTGTTGGCTTGGCAGCTGTGACAATTGACAGCATCGCTCAATGGAGGAGGCAGCATTCACTCTAGGGAGGATAAGCGCACGAGTAAGCGTGGCCGGGAGAGTTGGTGGACAGTAGTTTCTGTGACTTTCTTGCTCTTCAGGCCGTGCAAAGCGCAGAACTTTGAAAGTTCTCTCTCAGCTCAATCATCTCAGTGCCTCAATTGTCATAGAACTGAATAGAATGCATTCCTCTTAGAAAGGAGTGTTGCTTTGTGGGGTTTTTATTTTTTTTTATTTTTTATTTATTTTTTTTAAAGATTTTTTTTTATTGAGAAAAAAAAATTCCGCCTCCTCCCAGCCTCCCACTCCTCTCCCCCTCCCTCTCGAGTCTGAAGAGCAGTCAGGGTTCCCTGCCCTGTGGAAAGTCCAAAGTCCTCCCCCCTCCATCCTGGTCTAGGAAGGTGAACATCCAAACTGGCTAGGCCCCCACAAAGCCAGAACAAGAAGTAGGATCAAAACCCAGTGCCATTGTCCTTGGCTTCTCAGCAGCCCTCATTGTCCGCCATATTCAGAGAGTGCGGGTTTATCCCCTGCTTTTCCAGTCACAATCCAGCTGGCCTTGGTGAGCTCCCAATAGATCAGCCCCATTGTCTCAGTGGGTGGGTGCGCCCCTCGTGGTCCTGACTTCCTTGCTCATCTTCTCCCTCCTTCTGCTCCTCATTGGGACCTTGGGAGCTCAGTCCAGTGCTCCAGTGTGGGTCTCTGTCTCTATCTCCATCCATCGCCAGATGAAGGTTCTGTGGTGATATGCAAAATATTCATCAGTATGGCTATAGGATAGGATCATTTCAGGTTCCCTATCCTCAGCTGCCCCAGGAACTAACTGGGGACCTCGCCTTAGGCACCTGGAAGCCCCTCTAGGTCCAAGTCTCTTCCCAACCCTAAGATGGCTCCCTTAAGTAAGATATGTGCTTCCCTGCTCCCCTATCCAACCTTCCTGTATCCCAATCATCCCGTTGCCCCAAGTTCTCCCCATCCTACCCTTCTCACTTTTTTCTCCCCATCTCCCCTTACCCCCCTCCTACCCCACCCTTAAGATCCCGATTTTTTGCCTGGCAATCTTGTCTACTTCCCCTACCCAAGAGGATAGCTATATGTTTTTCTTTGGGTTTTTTTTTTTTATTTTTTTAATAGCTGTTGTTGTCTTGAAATCCTGGCTGCTGTGATTACCTCAAGGAAACCCACGTATGACTGAGCCCACTCACAATCAACTATGGGAAGGGGACGGTCACCAGGTTGATGCAGCCTTTTCTTCGCTGCCACAAAGATATATAAAGGATCAGCAATCATCTGGGGAGGGAATTCTTCAACACTGCAGAGGCCTGTACCCATGCCCCTGTAGGTAGCCAGCTTAAACATGCTGGTTCACCAGCCTGGCTGCAGTAGTAATTCTTTGGTCCGTCTCGGTAAGCAGACATCTGTTTGTGTCTTCCCTGGAAAATTTACACAAACAACTCTGAATGACCCCTGTCTTGGTACTCATTTCTTCCTCAAGACCTCAAGCTTTTCTTGTTTGCTGGGTTCTCACACTTGTTCATTAGGTCCTTTTAGTCTTTTGCACAGGGCATTTGGCAACCACCAATTCTGGCTAAATTCTACCCTCCACGTTTTTGAAACATTCAGGTACGTTGGTTGCAAGATTTATTTCTGTGAAGGTGATGAGTTGATCCATTCTGACTTTCGACCTTTAACCAAGATTATCTCTCTGAATTCCTCTTCTGCAAATCTGATACTAAAATCTCTTCTGGAACATGCCTTTCTTTATAATGTACTTACTAGCAAAATCTAGTGTGGATTTTAACCTGAATTGACCTCGGACTATTTATTACTTTAATTATTCTTGTTAGGAGGACTATTACAGTTTCACCAAACAAGTATAGAATTGACCATTTGAGAAATTATATATCTATATCTATATATGTGACATTAGTTTTACATTATTCTACCACTAGAACAAAAATATGAATTCCGAAGCATGCTTAAACCCAGTTGTTTGGAATAGTATTTTTGTGAAACTAACAAGCTTGTGCAATGGTTTTTATTTTTATTAATTAATTTTTTTTTTGCAGTAGTCTTGCAATGTGACAGGCACACTGCTGCCTTCATTTTCAGATGACAAGAGGGAGAGCTGAGGTCTGAAGCTAGATGTTCTTCCGAACTCCTCTGGTGCTTCTGCACACGTCTTTCTTTAGCAGCTATTGTTAATTTTATTATTAAACCAAAGGTTTTAGTAACAAAGTGGAACTTGGAGAACTAGAATCAGTGAATGAAAGGCTCTCAGCCTGCAGACGTCTTTGTTATGAACGCCCGCATGGCTTTTGTTCTGTGCCGTCATTACAGATCTCAGACAAAATAGACATGACCCATATGTGCTGTTTTGCATAATTCTTACTGTCATTTAAGTTTCTTTATAAGCTACTCTATTGTGCTAACTTGCTAACTTATCTTCCGCATTATGATTTCGCTATTTTTAAAGCTTCTGGTACAGGGGACTCAGGGTGTATTCTCAGAAACAGTTTGGACCTTGCTTATTCGTGATTTCCTTTCTACCCCTCACCCCCACCCTTATTAGACACCCACCTTAGAAAGTTCTTATATACAACTTTGGAAAGATGAATATATTATGAAATGAATGTTATAAAGTAAGGGAATATATATTTTCTAAGAAATTTTTATTATAATATGCTAAGAATCAGTCTTGCTTTACTATTTTTATACTTGTTTTCTTTTGAAGATCGAACCACATAGCTATCATTGTTTATCAATCTAAGTATCTATCACCTATTTATTTATAGTCTATCATTTATCTGCCTACCCATCATCTATGTCTATCAACTATTCATCATCTGTCCATCACTTATTTATTTAATCTACATATTTATCTATCTATAATCTGCCTTTCTTCTATCAATCCTTCCACAAACTATTTGTCTATTACATATAATATAACTCATATGTAATATAATTTTTAAAAGTCATCTATATATGTTGTTTCTACATATCTACCATCTTATTTATTCTAACTATTTTTAACTGCTTAGTGGTGTCCATGAAGGTCAGCCATTGAAGGTTGGTGGACACTGCATAGTACTGTCTAGACATGCAGTACAGACAGTATTGTGTGGAGCAGCGCTGAGTACGCTCTTCATGGATCTGAGTAAGAATTTCTAGAGTACTATGGCTCATTCATAAGAAATATGGAAGTCAAATTTCTATAAATAATGTTACATTGTTGTGGTGGTTTGATTAAGTGGGGCCCCATAAACTCAAAGATTTGAATGCTTGGTCAACAGGGTATAGCACATTAGTAGGTCTGACCTTTCTGTAGGAAGTGTGTCACTGGGAATGGACTTTGGGGTTGCAGAATCTCAAACTAGGCCCAGTGTCTCTTTTTACCTGCTGCCTACAGAACCAGATGTGGAGCTTTTAGCTACCTCTCCACTACCATGTCTGCCTGCTGTTTTCCAGTAAAAGAACTATGGACTAAACCTCTGAACTGCATGCTAGACCCAATTAAATGTTTTCCTTTATGAGAGCGTGATCATGGTGTCTCTTCACAACAACAGAAACTCTAACTAAAACAACTGGTTTTGCATACCTTTGATAGTTAAATCATTAATAATCCATGTGTGTTTTCATTTCCCACCTGCACTAAATCTAGGTTTGCATCAAGTGTGAAATTTTGAAATCTGATGGCTGTGACATGAGGATGTGACATATGTGCATTTTTCAATGCTTGTGTAATCGAGAACAATCTTTATGCTTTGGTTGTTCATTAATGGTTTTCTAACTATGAATCCTTTTGTCCTGGTGCATTTACCCTTGGATTTTTGTCTTTATTTCTATTCAATAGCTCTTATAGACATAATGAAAAAATGTTCCATTTTATGAAAGTGTTAAAATTTCTTTCAGTTTTGACTTTGTTTTTATATTTGAAATTAAAATATAGTTGCAACAGATTCATCTTTTCTTTTCCTTCCTTAATCATTCTAATTTGTCTGCCCCCCTTGCTCGCTCTCAAATCATAGCTCCTGGTCTCTTTATATTTAATTTGGAAATATGTAAGTCTATATTATATATAAGTCTATAGGGAAATATATATTTCTAAATATGCAAATATAAACTTCCCCGAGGAAGGCTATTTTCTCCCATTCTCATCATTCTTTAGTAGCCTGTAGTTCTTGCAGTTGGATATTTTACTAGATCTATTTGTTCATATTTACATAATTATACAACAATTATTCTAATATACTTGTATTTGCTTCCTAGTGGATGGTCTCACATCCATCCATATGTATGCAAAACTAATTGGAATTTAGTTATGAAAATAAATGATTACATAAATAAAAATCAGACCTGAAATTAGAAGAGACATTTTAGGGGAAGATATAGAAAGAACTGGAGAAGGAAGGGGGGGGGTGAATATGATCAAGCTTGGTTATATACATGTATAAAATTCTAAAGACTATATAAAATTATGAAATTACTATAAATGTAAATAAAATTCTATAAGAAATGAGAAAACTAAAAGAAATTATTCAGAAGTTTTTCTTAGTTTCCTATGTTCTGGAAAACTTTAGTTAACGTTACAGTGATTTTCTTCAAGACACATAATAGAACTTCTGAAACCATGGGCCTGGTGCTGATCCCCTTCCTTCCTCCGTCCACTTTTGCTCCCCTCTTTCTCCCTTCATTCATTCCTTCTTTCCATCCATCCCCACTGCTTTCTTATCACTCCTTCACAATGTAATTTAGAAGAAGAATGGTTTCTCTCATCCATGACTCCCATTTGATTCTTGCTGGCTCCTGTGGTCCTGCATGCACCATAACTTCGGAGCGTTTGTGGGTCCTTGCCCTTCACAACACGCTTATGAAGCATATGATCTAGGACACATGTGTACTCTTTGAGAGCTGCTGTGAAGGGCTTCTGCTCCATCGACCATGCTATTAATCAGCATTGCTTAGATTCTAAATTAACTTCCATGCCTGAGGGAAGGGTGATGTTTCTCTTTTCTGGTTTGTGTTTTTATGTGACCAAACCGGACTCTCTGATTGTGGCTGACAGTGGGGGCTGACTGAGAAGCCATTGATAAAGGCACGAAGACTTGTTTTTACAGCATGTTCTGGCTTTTCGGGACCCTAGTCTATATGGATGCACAGCTTCCTAGGCCTAGCTGTACTGCGGAGGGCCTTGAACTTCCCACAGGGCAGGGTTCCCTGCCCTCTCTCAAACTGGGAGGGGGAGGGAGAAGGGGGAGTGGGGGGGATTGGGAGGAGGGGAGGAAGTGTAAATTTTTGAATGGAAAAACAAACAAACAAAAAGATGTGTGGACAAATATAAGTTATCTCTCTCATGCTGCCTTTCATAACTTTAATCTATTAATGTAACTCTGGCAGAGTACTACTCTAAAGATACTTTTCATTGTGCAAAAATATCTGTCACAGTCTTTTTGACATAAATATGCTGCTATTTTTTACAATATATATGTCTAAAACTTACATTTTGCAAGTCAAAAAAAGTCTTCTGAGTTCCAGGGAGCCAAATTGAAGGATTCATGTTAAACAGGTCAGATATACCCTCTCTCAATTCCTGGTCCTGAATTTTTTTTTTCCTAAACTTAACTTTGTCCTCTGATCTACCAACACCTTGCCAGGTCCAAGAGACACCAGACAGTTCCACACCACAAATCCTGGACAGAAGTAAAGTGACCTTCAGGCTGTGACCAGCACTCAGCTTTCTCAGGCTCCCCAAGAAAGGCTTTACCACCTACATAAAGGCAGGAATCAGTCTTGAGAATATGCTATCCCAATTCCCTCAATCTTCTATGCCTATCTCCCTGTCTTATTATTATAAGAAAAAGATGGGAATGTTGTAATCTGCTGGCCTGGTCTGTCACCTTGGGTATCCTGTTCCTTTAAGAAGATGTTCACCTTCCTAAATATGGACAGAGGGGGGAGGACCTAGGACTTACCACAGGGCAG
>NC_022020.1:28995386-29020539 GCF_000317375.1 Microtus ochrogaster
CCTTTCCTTTTCCCCTCCATGACCCACTAAATAAACTCCTGACCCCAGCTCTCTTTGCATGGCATATCTGTCTTTCACCTGCTGTGGTCTCCCACCTGCAAGGGGATTTACCCAGAACCCGGGTGGCCCGCTGTTGCCCCTCCTGGAACCGAGGAACGGCCGTCCCTTATGGGACCAACCTCAGGTCTCACTGTGTTTATAAATGATAACACTGTGGTTTGCTTTAAATTTTATGTCTTCCTTGTACAGGCATAACGTATAAAATAGTTGGGAATGTCACAACTAGTGCTTCTGAAGAAACTGCCTGATTTCTGAATTTAAAGTTTGTTCGTCTGAGTTTTTATGTATGTTCTGTTTCCTCTTCTGCATAGATCAGAGCTGCTTCAGGGGACATCTGATGCCAGCACACAGATTCTTTGGATTAACATTGGTCAATAATTTGGGTTTTGAAGGAACATGGCCATCTCTTACCTTGGAGACTCGTACTTCAGATGACTGTGATCAAAGAGCACTTTCATGGCTCCTGACTGTACTGCATGGATTTGTCCATCCCCTTGCAGGTCTGAAGACTTGTAAGCTACAGCGTACTCTCTATTTAGACAAAAATGGAATGTGGTTTCCTTCGTTGATGTTGCTTTTAGATGATTTCTTTGAAATGTTCACCTAATGACTTCATTCTCAAATGGAACGCTGATTAAGAAGTATAATCTATTTTTTATTCCATGATTAAAATTTCAATTTGCTAAGTACGACTTGTACATTTTTCATTTTCTGGAACTCAGTGTTTTATGAAGAGTACATATTAAAAAGTATTAATATTATTCAGAATATACTAGGATGATCACAGTTTTTCAGAATCCTTTTGATCCATTGATGCAATAAAATGTGTTAGTATACACTTAAGATAAATCCTCCTTGCAGTTTTGAAATAAACTGTTTTGGAAAGGCTAATAATAAAATTAAAAAGTTACATTTATTGAGTGTTTAATACTCAATTTTATTGTTATATATTGAATGAATATTACTAAATACTTAATGCATGCAATCTTTTGAAATTTTTGCTACAATTTCACAGGTCTGAAGTGTATGTGATGAAGACACACGGCACAGAGTGTGGAGGCCCAAAGATGTGAGCCTATTCCACCTTGTCTGGAGGTCATAGAGTTTTAGGTTGTTCGAAGTTGTTGACAACAACTGTGGCTAAACACCCTGACCTATGGTGTGGTTACTTGGTGTTTTGAAAGTTAAGATAGCCCTTGGAGGTCTATTCTCTCCACCCGGAACAAAGGTAAGAGAATTCAAGCATACTTCCATTCCTTTTTTGGAATCGGGAGATCTAAACTTGGGAGTGGCTACCTTCAGGATACTTGGTCTAGGGTGGGTTCACTGTCTCAACAACAGAATGCTAATGACTTGATGTCTCAAAGTATTGAAGCAAGTAACTATTCTGGTTGTTCTTTTTATCATGTTAAAGCAGTCTTTTGCCTTCTCCCACCCCTTCCCCTATTGTCTCCAGGGTCTAAAAGTGTATAAGAAATTAAACACGGGTGACTTCAGTTTTCACTGGAACTCCTCCCAGTATGATCCCACGTCTCTGTGATTCTTTCTTATCTCTGTTTCTCCTTCCTATCCTAACTTTTCTAATCCTGTGCCCCTACCCTGGTAAGTGTTATACTTGCCAAAGCTGGTCTTCAACACATTCCAACCATTCACAAACTTCACAAAGCATTGGATATGGGAACTGAAATGTCAACCAGACTAATTGTCCTTTAACTCACCTTTTGCTATTTGAATGTACTAGTATATTTAAAACTGTATTTAGTTTTAGTAGTCTTCAGCATTCCCCATGTTACTGCAATGCTGTCATTGATTTGAATTTGGTTTTCTCTCCTTCAGTAGGCACTTATTAATTATATTTTTCTAGAAATTTTCCCCTTTCATTTAAACATATTGTGTTTTATAGTATTTTCTTTGTATGTTACACAGCTGCCTTCATTTCAATCCAATAACAAGATAGTGATGCTAACTCCAAATACCAAATATGCACTGAAATATTCACCTGAATCCTTCTTATGACCTTTTGATTTTATCAGGTCAGAGTCCACTGTGCCTCTGAAAAAATAGATTCAAATATTAATGTTTTGTTTTTGTCCAAATATATTTTTCATTTTAGAACTCTTCAAATATATTATAATGTGCTTTTATTGTCTAGAGGTTAAAAGCCTAATGTATTTCAACTTTTGTTTCTTTTCAAATATTTCTTTAATTCAAAGGTGTATTTATTTCTTTTGGCCTTAGCAGTTTTCTACACTATACTAATTTCAATGCCATTATTTTCTAAATAGCATGTAACTACACTTTTGATTTTTCTTTTAAAAAATTTTCTTGTGGCAGTTTTTCAAATATACTTTTATTGTTTAATGCTGGCTTTATTGGATTGTTATCAAAGGAAATGGAATGTAATTTCTACCTTGGAGAACTAACACGGGTTTTATAGTCATAGAATATAACCAATTTAGGTAAATGTTCCGTAATCTTTAAAAATGAGACAGATTTTTAATATGCGAAAATCTGTTCTATGCATAATTGCGCATTGTGTGTGATTCCTGTATGTATTGTTTATAGGTGCTACTCTCCCTGAAATTCTATCAAAAGCCCAAAGTGTCCTATTAAATTTTCATATTTCCTTGTGCATCATTTAATCTCTCTTGCTAATTCTGGTGATATGTTTCTTACTATATTTTAATACTCTTTTATTCTTCACTGGAATGGCTGTGACTTTCCATTTAAATGGCCTTATTTTACATTTAATTTTAGTAGTATAAATGTCATCATTTTATTTTGATCTGATTTGATTCAGACTATGTCTGATACATTTTCCAGCTCTTTTCCTTGATATGCTATATGATGCTCTCTTACACACATACACACACACACATGCACACACACACTTTATTGCATTTATTTTTGTGACTGGTAGCTATGCATTTGCAATATGATCTCATCAAATATGCTAGAAGAATTTTACTCTTTTAAAAAGCAGAACAGAAAGACTTATCTTGGATGAAGGTCACACTTAGAAGCATGCCAGGGTAGATTTGTTGAAGCTGGGCACCCTCAGAACAATCAGGTAGCTTGTAGATAGCAGAAGTCTTTCATGGAAGGTTAGAGGCACTCTTGTCCACAGGATCTGGGTGCCCTCAGAGCCTCTGTGTCTTGAGAGTTTGCAGGAGCTCACTCCAGGAAGAGGGGATCACTTTTCCACTAGGAGATGGTAGGTGACCAGAGTTCATCCCATGACAGCACTCCCGAGAGGAGCAGATAGTTCCTGATCGTGCCACACAAGAAACCCAGACTGCTGAGCTGTCCCATGTAATCAAACTAGGGCTTTTATGCCCAGTTCTGTCTGAATCAGGCTGCCTCAGGAACAAAGACAGCTAGAGCAGTTCTCTGAATGAGTGAGTAATCCTCCCAGGAGGGAGGCAAACATGTCCTCAGCAGTAGTGTCTCTTGGAAAGGAACCTAGAGCCGCAGGCATGGCATTCTCACTCTGGGGAGTTCTTTATGCACACCCTTCACACCAGCCCTCTTGGGAAGGGCTAAGTCCTTATAGTTTCTGGTCCCCAGAGAGGAAGGAAGCTACCAAGCCTCCTGTCAATGTGAAGTTTGTTAGCAAGACTAGTTAATTGGAAAAATAAGAGATGTGATGACTACACCCAAACATGAGGGTGGACTCACAAAGTAAGACATTACAATATCATCTTTATACACTAATCGTGGTTGTTTTGAGGGTTAAAAGTGCTTGGGTTTAATGTACCTGGCTAGGATACAACATGTCTTATTCAACTAATTATTTATTATTTTTCTTTTCTTTCTTTCTTTATTCCATGTGTATATACGTGTATGTATGTGCATTGTACGTGTGTGTGTATGTGTTGTGTGTGTTTGTGGCAGTCAGAGAATAATTTGTGAGATTCAGTTCTCACCTTTCCTTAAAAGGCTTCTGGGTATTGAACTCAGGTCATTGGGCTTGGTGGCAAGCTCTTTTACCCACTGAGACATTTTGCCATCCCCTACCCCCAGTTTTCTATTATTTCTTCTTTATTGTCTTTGCTTTATTTTTATATTGTCGTTTCAAGGATTTGAATTATACATCCATCTTTTTCTTATTATCTGCTATCATGTTAATATTCTTTCATATCATTTATTCTTTCATATTATTTTTTTTACTTTCTCTCTCAATCTATGGGATGTAAAATGGCCTAAACTATGGCAACATTCTTTTTTTAAAAATCTCTATATAATCTTCATTTGTTTTAGAATACTTTCTTCAAAATAAATTCTTCATTCCATTTTCACTTATAAAATAGTCCCTTGAGTTTTCAAAACACATTGCAAATTCTGTACAATGTTCTTCCAATTTGTGCAAACAGTGCATATTAAATGATGGCCACCACTTTCTTTATTTCAAGGTGGACCAGTGCTTTCGAGTCAGGAGTGGTTCTCTATTTGCCTATGTGACACTTTTCTCCTATAGCAACCACCCACTTCCTCATCTAGGGGATGTTCTGGGGCTTCATGAAGCCTTCCCTGCTCTAGGAAGCTGTGTGTCTCATAAAAGATCCCATCAGTAGTATTCTGTTACTTCCTGAAGATGAATTCACACAGAGCTTGTCCTTATTTCAAGCAGTGATGAGAATTTTTCCCTTCCAGAAATACACATTAAATGTTTGCAGGAAAGGGTAAGCGAGACACCATGACTTATCTATAGCATGTCAGATATTCTGTAGAGATTATGCAGCATGTGTATCTCTCTTACCAAGTACTCCATGCCTGCTGCACATGTTCCACATCACAGAAACTGTGACTGTATTACCGGCTAGCTGCATTCCCATCATAAAACACACAAGAGCTCTTTCATAGCCATCAGGACCTGAAATAACTTTGGCTGATGAGATCGGGTCAGCGCATTCATAGTATGATAGTTTCTGGGATTATTTGCTTCTCTTTTCCACATTCAATTCTCAGGCTCCTATATATCTAGTTCTTTATACATGATTCCTTTTCCTCACCTACATTTTATTTCCACTCATATCTTCCCTTTAGGAGGGAAACTTGCCTAAATATTTTTTTCTTTTTGTTTAAATAATTTTATGTTTTGAGAGTATAATATAGTTACACAGTTTCCTGTTGCTCCCTCCAAACTATTGTTCATATCTACGCACATGACTTTCTTTCAGATTTATGTCCCTTAGTATCCTCAGATAAAGGCCTGGACACTGTGGGGCCAAGTCATTCCCACTGACTCTTTTTTGTCTTCGATTCACAGTCAGGCAGCATAATGAATTGTTACTGATTTATGACGAAGGAAGGTCATTGGCTAATAAAGAAACTGCTTGGCCCTGATTGGTTAGAACATAGGTGGGTGGAGTAAACAGAACAGAATACTGGGAGGAAGAGGAAGTGAGCTCAGACACCATGCTCCCCTCTCCTGGGTAGACACGATAAAGCAAGCCGCCAGGTCAGACATGCTGAATCTTTCCCAGTAAGACTGGTGCTACACAGATTACTAAAAATGGGTTAGGCAAAATATGAGAATTAGCCCGTAAGAGGCTAGAGCTAGTGGGCCGAGCAGTGTTTAAATGAATACAGTTTGTGTGTTGTTATTTTGGGGCATAAGCTAGCTAGGCGGCTGGGAGCAGGGCTGCAGGAATGCAGCCCACAGCTCCCACAACAGATTTAAGTCCATTAAATAGTTAGACTAGAGTTTGATACGTTGTCTTGCCTGTTCCCAGAACTGGAAAGCATGAGACAAGAGGATCGATTGGAAGTTTGTGATCCACTTGAAAGGCACAGTGAGTATTGTCACAAAGAGAGCAAAACAAACAAACAAGCAAAACCAACCCCAACCAGACATAGAACAATATTATGTAATCATAATTCTATAAGCCTGTCCATATCTCATGGCCTTCACTCTCTGAATATATGGACTAATACCCTCAGGCATGTTTGGGATTTGACCAGTGAATCATGCCATATGTTGCACAGGGCTGAGTGTGCTATGTCTTATCCGGTGCAGTGTTTTATTCTGGCCAGACAGTTCCTTCTCTCCAGGAAGGTCTGGATGGTAGGATCTATTTCTATTTTGCAAAGTTCAGTAGGAGATGCGCTTTTCCTGGCTTCCTGCCTAGCAAACATTGGCCATTGTGTCACTCATTCTGTGGATTATTTTGCAACACAATGGTGGCAAATACAGCTCTGTTAAGTATTGGTTCATTCTCCTTGGACCTGGGTGTACTGACCACATTTCTTAACTATATAATGATTTCCTTTCTACTTCGAGTTCTGTCAAAGATTGGCAAAACACAAAGGAAAAACCCCCAGAAATTATTAATATTCATTCAGTCTGCCTCTGAGTCTGGCCACATTTTTCTTAGGGATGTTCTTCATACACCACACCATGCACGAAGGGCATCGGATTCTCCTCAGGTTCTATGAATCACTAAGACATTAGCGGATTTGTAAATGCTGGGCACATAAACGCTGACAAAGGACCCATTACCAACGCATATGAGTAATTGCAATTGTGATGTGTTCTCTCAGGCAGAACTGCTATTTGAACTATTTATTCATTGAAAGAAATATTAAATGAAGTCCATATGCAAAGAACTCTTTCAGCAAGATGTTGACAATAGCAAATTAAACAAAGCAGATCAGACCCCACTTCTTACGGAATCTACAAACTAATGGGCAAAAGCTTCAAATCATTTATCTGTAAAATGGAATTGGAATTTACTGCTCCCAACTATGACTAATGGAACAAATCCAAACATATGCATGCATACACACACACACACACACACACACACACACAGAGAGAGAGAGAGAGACAGAGAGAGAGAGAGAGAGAGAGAGAGAGAGAGAGAGGTATGGTATATACCGTAAAACCCAAGTAAGCTGCTTTTTTTTCTTTTAAAGAAGGATTGCTAAGACAACCAATTACAAAACAAGGAGTGATGTATATCAGAGACTGTGTGTGAGCTGAATTGCGAAGAATAATTACTAGATGGCCCCTTGCAGAAAATGCCTGCCAATTCCATATGATTAAGGGTGACACCATTGTGCTTGTGCTGATTTCTGTCCTGACTTGCTCACCGCATACTTACCTGTTCTCTAGTTCTAGTAGCCCTAGAAGTTACTACTAATCTGGAGACTATGTACATGCTTGTAATGAAAGGAGTTTTAAGGGTATCTATCTCTGTTAGTGTCCTAACCCTATTTTTTGCAACTTTTTATTATGTTTCATCCAACTTCCCTTGCCAATATCCACATTTCTTTTGCATGAGGTTTTTTCCAAATAATAAAAGGTGGCACTATGTCTATTCATAGAAGCTGAGAAATGCCAAGGACTTAAAAACAAAACACAGCAGGGGAAAACAGCCTCCAGAGACAGTGTGTGAACACCTCAGCACCCTTGCTCACTGGGTAGGATAACTACAAGTCATCTTTATTAAAATCTTCCTGTTTGTCTTCGAGCCTGAGCCCTGTCTGCTCTTTGTGGCAGCTGGCTTAATGATGCGCTATTTTTTGTGCACTCTTCCTTTCCCTTCAACACTGTTCTCTTCCATTGTGGAGCAGTTTCCTCCAAAGTTAAAAACGTCCATCCTGAGAGGAAAACTTTTAGGTTGTGTAATGTAACCGGAAAGAATGTGAAACATCGGGATATGTTAGGATCCGATATTTACAGGGAAGGGAAACCGCAGGAAGTTCTAGGGACAGGTCTAACATTCTAACATTCCTCTCCGCAGGGGAACTTATCAAGATAGGAAGAAAATGACTCAAAATGGCTTCAGGAAATGCTTCAAACAGGCCAGACTTGCTAGGGCCTGTCCATTCCCAAGATTATATAAGCAGTCAAGACAGCTGAGAGCCATTCTGTTGTTGTTGTCATTGTTTATTTATTTTTTTTGTTGGTTGTTTTTTTTGTTTTGATTTTGTTTACTGAGCCAGGGTTTCTCTGTAGCTTTGGAGCCTGTCCTGGAACTTGCTCTGTAGACTATGCTGGCCTCGAACTCACAGAGGTCTGCCTGCCTTTGCCTCCCAAGGGCTGGGATTAAAGGCATGTGCTACCACAGCCCGGCCTGAGAGCCACTCTTAAGTGAGCCAAACTGCAAGGAAGATTCTCAAACAAGCAGAAGAATCAGAGACCAGGCCAGCAAACAGAAGAAGCAAAGAGCAGGCAAACGTCCTTGACGAAAGAAGGCTGGCCTAGCTGCTCGAAAGAGGCTTAGACCAATGAGTCACTTGGAAAGGACAGTCTCCAACTGTTGAGAAGTCCCACAGGCTGTGCAGTGTGCTTCAGGTTTGAAGATATCTGTGAGCTGTCATTCATGCTGGGCTGGACCTTTGTGGTGCAGCTTTCTTTGTGTCCTTTCTGCTATTGTATGTAACTTCTCAACCATATAAGTAACCCAAATAAAACTCATCAGCTAAACATGTTGGACCTTGGTGGCATCTGTGCTTTGGTATGTTGTTTCTTCCTCAACTGAGTTGAGGAAGCATTTTTTTTTCAGGTCTCCCCAGGAAACATTGATCACCCATCTTCAGTGTCTCCTAAAGAAACCACTTGGACCCTTGCCCTAGACTGATGAAGAACTCCAACCTCTTCTGATTTCAGAGCTGCTCCTCCAGGAAGGTCCACTCCTCCAAGCCTCTCCAATTTCACACGCTGGCCCTGGAAATTGCTCCCCGCAGTTATTCATTTTGAGCACAGCCCAATTTCGTGTGGTCTAATGTGTCTATTCTTGACTCTGACATTGCGGATGGGTTAAGCAATTAATTCTGTGATGGGATACCGCTGCTTCTCAGCCTCCTTCTCCAGACTCCTATTAGTGAGGAGGCTTCCTAGGTTCGCTCACAATGGAAAATTCACAACCAATAAACACTTGAATCTTAAGATTTACATTGGTCAGGCAGGTTGCAATACCAAGAACTAATAATAACTCCATTTTTCCTCACACCCTGGCAGAAAATTCAGGCAGCTGTGTCCAATTATGCTGAGCACAGCAAACTCAGACTTATTAAAGGTAGGAAAGAGGCTGCTTCTGGATGTGAAAAACTCAAAATAACGTGAGGATAATTTCTCAGGTGTACAGTTAACTCACTGTTTGTATTTTTATTTTATTTCACAGGCCAACATTAGGTTTCAGTTTTCAAATGTAGGCCAGGAAACCAAGTTCTCTTTAATATACATAAGCTGAGTCCAAGTTTTCAGGTCTGCTCTGAGCCCAAACCCAAACCTCCACTGAGTGGCCAGACCAGATCAAGCTTCCATTTACAGTTCAGAATACTGCACTGTGTATCGCTTCCTAGTCACTGGGTGGTTTGATTAAAGCTTAAACTGAGCTTGGATATGCAAAAGCAAGGTATAGGGAAAGAAAGAGGGCAGGGCATTTCAATGGATTGGCACTTTGATGCATCCTGCCTATGGGGGTGTCTCCTGATGTGCCTTGCATGAGTCACAGGGAGGTTCATGTTCTGTCATGATTTAAATTTCTCCTCTTCAGGCCACATTTCTTTACATCACCTCTGACTTCTAAAGGAGATGATTTCATGAGCCACTTGTTCCATCTCCAAATTCTCATCAGTGCTTTCCATGCATCTGAGCTTCCATGCTACTACCAACCGGCGGTAACATTTTCCTCTCCTCTAAGAAATACTTGGCCCCTCTGCTCCCTTCCTCTAGAGAGGGTCAATAAGGGACCGGTCCATTTTGTCACTTTTTGTAACTGAATATCCTTTTCTGAACACTGAAATGTTTTATAACTGTACCCAAGCAATACATACTGAGATTTTTTCATGATCTCAGAAGCTACAACCTTATTATGTATGTTTGTTTGTGTGATTTTTCATGATTCATGAGTTACAACCTTGTTGTATGTGCGTTCAATTTTCCACTCCCCCATTTAAATTAAGTCCCTTGTCATATTTTTAAACATACTTTTATTAGGCTAGCGAGACCGATCAGCTGTTGAAAGCTAATATCCATACATCTAAATATGCTTCTACATATGCATTATTACATAATTTTATTGTTCCACAATGCTTTGAACTAGGAATATTCTGAGCTTTAGTGTTCTATGAATATGTGCATATAGTAGATACTAGCTATATATATACATATGCATATATATGTATTTATACATTATTTATAGATAATACATGTGTATATATGTAGTTTTTGGTGAGATAAAAAGTAAAAAAGCTCGTTTTCTCTCAAGTTGTTCATTTCTGTAAGCTACCTTCAGAGGGAATAAGAAGTGTTGCTCAAGTGTGCTGTCCAAGTTCTATTTATTTTTAACTTTTTTTTTTAACAGATTAAGTTTGTATTTTCATTGTTCAGACTGAGACTGCACAATACACTGGCTACATTTATATTAGTGTTTCCATGGTTTCCAATCCTTCAGAAGTTGTCCAAGAAAGGAGTGGAATTTTTCTCACCATGCAAAGATGTTTTTCCCTAACTTGTTTGTGCCCACGTAATGTACCAGTTTGAATCGTCTGCTTTTCTCCTCCCCATCTGTGCTGTTTGCAAGGGGTGGAGGGAAAAAGAAAAGAATTAAAAAGACAGGTGGAGGAGAGAGATGCTTTTTATTCTGGCAGCCATCAGCTCACAATTATGCTCTTTTGCTTGGTGTCCGCCGAGGGCTTTACTCACGCGGCATAGGCGACATCTGTAGTTTTCTTCTTTCCCCTCAAACCACTCCCGCGTGAAGAGCTGCTTTCGTGGAGAAGGCTGGCCAGAGACCAGGTCTCCAGAGGCAGAGCTGTCCAAAGACAGTGTGCAAACAGCTTTATTATTGCTTGCTGGCTTGCTGTTGCTGCTTTTAGTTCTTTTTCCTTTCTGACCAGTTGGAAAGATCTGATGGGTTTTTGGTTTTCAGGCATGACTGCCTCCGGTTCTGGTCCAGCGACTACCTGTATTATTATCTCAGTTCTCCTAAAAAAAAAATGAAAGCACACCTTCCTCAAGAGATGGTGTCACTTACCCTTCATTTCACATCTCCTTTTCGTGTCAGTAATCCTTAAGGCATTCTTCCTCTCTCTGTAAGGGTTAACTCTTGCAATGTGACAAATTCTAACCTCAGAATACACTTCTGAATAGGCACTGTGGTCACATCCATTTTACAAAGAGAGTAACTGCAGAAGAACACAGTGTGTGATCCTAAGACTTTAAAACATCTCTGTGTGGAATTAAACATTCATTCTTCCATTCATTCAATAAATTCACTGTCAACAGACTGTGACTTGCGGGTTTTATCAGTGCTGGAAACACATTACTGAGCAACATCAATGTGGCTTCTGTCTTCATGGAACGCTTGTTCAATTTGTCTTCATATAAGGCCATACTGTCTCTAGAGGCAAATTTTACCAAAAAAAGAAAAATACTGGGGCATTTTATTCTTTGTAAGCTGTTCTCTCATATCAGCAATCTGTTTGATCTATTGTCGGAGAAGAGAGCTCCAGTGGAAAAAGCTTGCTGAGTCTGCTTGACCTTTTCCCTTCTCCTCTACTTCCCCACCCACAGGCCCAAGTTGTGCTTCTACTGTATCTCATGATCATCTTAATACCCAAGGTCACCACTGTTACCTGTGCAGGTCCAGCATTTATTGTGTAAGCCTAGTATTAAAAAAAAATAGAAAAGATTGCTTGCTAATTGGAAAGACACGATTCAGTGATTGCATGTATGTGTGCACATGTTTGTATGACTATGTGCATGTGTATATGTACAGGTACATGCGTATGTGTATATACATGTGTATATGCATATGTGTGTGTGAGTGCATGCGAACGTTTCTGTGTATTTGTGAATGAGTGTGCGTGTATGGAGGTCAGAAGATAATTTCTTGGGTGTTGCTCTTCACCTTCCACCTTGTCTGAAACATGATCTGTTTGTTGTTCCCTGCTGCCCTGTGAGCATCAAGAACTCTCTTTTTTCTGTCTTTCATTTTGTGGTGGGAAGAGTATTAAAATTAAAGCTACACATGTCTGTTTGTGTTGGACTATAGCTGGGGATTTGAACTCAGGCCCTCACACATGTGTGGCAAGTTCTTTACCCACTGAGCAATCTCCATACCCTATAACTGATTTTAGACTGGCTTTTGAAGAGCAGAAGCATGTTTGATGGTCAGGAGAAAGTAAGAGGATAAGAGAGAATTGTCTTGGGGGACATTTAAGTAAATATATAGAAAGAAGCACTAATAAATTTGTATTATTGTAGGCAGAATGACGCCAAAGGGTCTCTCTGTTTAACTCTGACCTTTTATCTTAGTTTCAGCTGTTAGGAAATATGCCCTTGGCCCTGAGAGTGGTCCTAGGAAGCAGATGCAGGAACTGGATTTGAAAATTAGATTCTCCTGAGTTTAGTTTAGTGCAGATCTGTTAGTGATAAAAATAAAGCAGCAGTGGTCCTCCTGCTTCTTTTGCCCTTCTTTTGCAATAAGCTGAGATTTTTTTTTTCACCTGTGTTTACCCAGAGCAGGAGATGGTTGGGAGGACTGTCCCTGCAAGCAATTCCACAGGACTTCAAAGATGCCTGAGAGAACTAATTATGATGATCATGTGCTGATCGTTACTGACACTTTAAGAGATAAGCGGACATGCTTAGAGAATTGATAACCAATTTAATGTAATGCGTGAGAGTCAAAGATCCTCCTGGTGACATTTAAACTGAACCATTTAACCTAAAGCAGAGTAACTAAGGACAAGAAGAGGGTGTGCTGTAGAGGGGACCTCATCTCCACCTGGCAATTCACTAAGGCAAAGAAGGGTCCAGTGGAGATAATAACTCCCTGGTTGGGGTTGAAGTATGGGTAGATGGATTTAAATAAGTTTACTCTTCAGACCCCACTATCTTTCTGAGCCACATGAGCATCCCACTTTCCCAGGGGATCAGCAGCTTGCCTCCCCCTTGACTTGAAGCTATAGAGAAAATGATAGAGGAAAGCCTTCATCAAGATCTATTTCTGTCTCCCCTCCTGGGTACCAAATCAATAGAGCAATGCGTTCTGTGTTTGCTAAGGTATATTGGGGCCTCCTATGCTAAGTAAGCCACAGACACTGGTAGGACTTAGATGAATTCTGAAGGTACAGCATCAGGGTAGACAGAATGACAGCTGATGGAAATCTTGCTGATTTGAGTGTCTCCCCCCACTTATAAGACTTATAAGACAAGATCTCCTGAGTAAATGGGAGCATGGGGACCATGGGAAATGGTAGTAGGAGAGGGGAGAGAAAGATATAGCTCAATAAAAACATTTTTTTTATAAAAGACCTAATATTGAGTCTAGGAGATGGTCCTAATTTATTTATTTCTAGGGCAAGCTTTCAAAACTTGGATTTAGTAATAGTACTTTTCCAATGGCATTGATATTCTGGAATTATCTTGGAGGTCACATAAAAGTCATGAAGAGAGGGTTCTGAAACATGACATCCTTGCTACTTCCTTGAGTCTACCGTCTAAGCCTAGAAAGCCTGCCAGAGGACTATATCCTTAAAATGAGGGTTGGAGTGGGCTGAGTGTGCACTCACTATTGAGCATTGAGCAGGACAATATGGGCCTAGAGTGCTACCATGAGAAATCCAGTGGAGGTTGTTCTTGAGTAGAGCTGACAGTAGAAGTGACTGCTATACAACGGTAAGCTCTCTATTGGAAGCGAAGACTGGCTGTGAGATTCTCAGAGACCACAGGGAACTCTCAATCATCAGAAGTAGGGTGAGTAGAGTCACGCTAATTGGCAGCAAGACTGGAGTAAAAACTGAGGGGACTGGAAGTGACACAGGAGAATCTATGTTTATATCTGTAGGAGTCTTCTTTAAATTGGTCATATACTCCAAAAACCATTCATCAGGCTCAGAGCCAAAGACTATAATGTAATGTAAGATGCCTCCCCTTCCAGACCCTAGCCTTAGCACTCCCTGTGGAAGCCTTAGCTATTTCAAGAAGATAGGTGAGAGGGGCGGGACATGGAACCTCTCCCTCTAAGGTCTAACTCTAGTTTACCTCTGTCCCCAGGGTGTTGCCAGGCAAAGTGGCAGGAGTTGGTATGTCCCACTGTGACAGAACCAGCAGAAAGGCACTAAAATTGTCACCTGTAAAACTGGTAAGAAAAAAAAAAAGCAATGAATGCTGTCCTTGGTGGCTAGATGGCATGTGCTCACATGGACTTAGAACACATGGTGCTGAGACCTGGGAGTCAGACAGCCAGTGGGGCTCTAATTTGGTCTAAAACTGAGCCCCCCAATAATAATCATGCACTGTCATATCACCTTGAACTTTTAAATTAATCATTTGATCCCTTTGCCTCATTGGGCTTTTGCCTTCTCCTCAAAGAGCAGGAGAAACAAAGCAAATTGTTTTTTAATTCTGTATCTACGTGGCTTAGTCTGTAGGAAGAAAATGTTCAGTCTCTCTTGAATCTAAAGCCACATACTTCAGGAAGTACAATTGGTTAGTAAATCTTGTTAGTGTTTCTTGTAGATGAATCAGATTAGCCACAGGGCACAGATATGTTGAAACAGGGCTACCCTAAGCTGAAGAATAAATGCTGATTCTTCTATGTCCTCTTTCCACAGGTTTCCGTGAAAGAAATCGGCAATCCTGAGTGGAGGGTACAGCAAACTCGTTGTCAAAGAAAACAAACACAGGGACTGGAGATACAACTTAGAAGTTAAGAGCACTGGCTGCTCTTCCAAATGTTCAATTCCCAGCGCCCACATAGCGGCTTACAGAGGTTCTAACTCCAGTTCTACAGGATCTATCATCTCCTTCTGGCATCTTTGGGTACTTCATGCAAACAGAGAACAGACAAACATGCAGACAAAACACCCACACATGTAATATGATAAAATAATAATAATACATGAAGGTAGAATATGGAAACCCAGAATCCCAGCTCTCCTCTAATTTGGTAGAAGGAGTTCTAAACCTGAAATTAAGAGGTAGTTATCTCAGTCTCTGGGTGGACAGAACTAGATGACTAACTGTATCACTGCTTTTCAGTACTATATGGATAAAGAGGTTGTCTTATTTATCAATTATTATAGAAATCAAATGATTATGTGCAAAGACAAGATAGCATAGCGATGTCACTCATGTAGACAAGAATATCTATATTCAAACCTCCTACATTTCCTGTGCCTCTTCCTATCTCTGTTAAGTTGCCTTAAGTATCCAAGTTTATTTATTCCTCAGTGAAATGAGAATGACCATACAGACATCCTTATAAAAATAAATGAGTCATTAGGAGAATTAAACAAGATATCATTTCTAAGGATACGTAATACCATTGTTACTACTCAGTAAATATTAGCAAGCATTATTATAACACTAAACAAAACCACAATCTCCTACTAACCTATAAATTCAATGAATGTTGGGATGTTAATTTATACAAGTTTATCCAATGGATGTAGGAATTAATATTTTATGCACATATGATATCATAAAGTTATCCCAGTAAGGACCTTGTCATGTTGTCCGAACTTCGTACATATGTTTTGAACCATACTATTATTGTAGCTCACCACTCATTCTTAATCCCACATCCATTCATTCATGGAAAAGTACTGAATTTGAGTATATACACATACATACAGAATTAATTACTATGCTATATATGGTGTGATCACATTAGCAACTGTTCCTTTATCTGAGGTATTGCTCAGTACTTGGGTCATTGTGTTTATGGAGAATGCAGGTGAATTAAATGCACTATCCAAATACATTAAGTTCAGGCGTGTGTGATGGAGAACACAATTATCTAGTACTGTGCTAACCTGAAAACTGACCCCAGTCCCTTGCACTTGGAGATCAGTTATTAGGCATATGTTTCTCTTTTTTTTATAAATTAAGTTTATAAACGTTATTATAAAAAAACTTACAAACAAATTAAAACAACACACAACAAAATTAACTAAAATTCTAAAGTTTACAATTTAGTGAACATTTATACAGTTAGAAGAGGCATTTGGGATGGGAGCTGTGCACTTCACATTACATTTTGCACATTCAGTATCAAATATATTTATATACTTGTCCATCACCCAAACCAACAAAAAAAATGCCATGCAGAATTACAAGCAACAAAAAGCCAATTCAGTCCCTTCTCAGGCCCTCATCACTAACCTTTTCTTCTTCTTTCCTCATGTTATACTGTGCATGTACATCAGTTTTCAGGTTTACATATGTTGTAATCCCCTCCCCCCCACATAACTGGATTAATTTCAGCATATTGGAGAGAACACATGTTCTCAGGTTTCAATTGCACGTTTATTTCAGGGTATACAGTAATGCTTTCTAAGGATTTCTGTCTAAACTACCTTTGTTCTTGTGAGTTTCCTTTTTTTTCTCTCCTTTTTCTTCTAGGTTCTTGGACAATTTTTTTTTTCCAAGAGAAAGGAGAAAGGAAACACGTGTTAATTTTGTTTGTCTGGGGAAGGTGCTGGAGCCTGTCTCTGGAGGCACACCTGTTCATTCCTAACTCTGGCTCTGAGCCACGCCTTCCCCAGACAGCTTTACTTCTCGGGAAACAGCCGTGGGTATATTTTTGACGTTGTTGTTTTGGGTTTATTGTTTGTTGGTTTGTTGGTTTCAATCACACCTGGACAGATCATTTAGTTTCTGATGTTGGCTTCAGGAGACTCATCCCCTCCCCCGACCTTGGCAAGGCCTTTAACAAGGGTGAGCTCAACAGACTTCCAGGACAGTGAGTTCTCAGAAGGCCTGGAAGCAGAGTAGTATGAATCCTTCTGTAACAAAAGAACAACAAACCATTCATTTTTCTCTATTTGCAACTGTGTCCCTCCTTGCTTACAAAAGCTGTGGCAATATTTGCTTTGAATGGATTAGAGCAGAGAAGTGCTTTTTCCTGGAACAGGTTTGAAGGACACAAACCACAGCTGTGCACACATTTCACCCCATCTTCCCTTTCCCTGCTACTTCGGTTACGGACTAATCCTTTTGTACACTGTAAAGATGTGCCACGCAGATTGGTTTAATAATATGCTAAATGGCCAATAGCTAGGCAGGATTTTTGAAGCTGAGATTACACTGGGAAGAAGGGCGGAGTAAAGAGGCGTGGCCTGCTAGACGTGGAGGAAGCAGAAAAGCCGCCTGAACAGAACAGAGTAAAGGTAAGAAATACACGAGGCAGAAAGTGAATGAATAGACATGGGTTAATTTAAGAACTAGTTAGAAACAAGCCTAAGCTTGTTAGCTGAGCTTTCATAATGAATATGAAGTCTCCCTGCTGTTATTTGGAAGCTGGTGGGAGGGACAGAAAAAAATCCACCTACAAACTTATCATCTCTTCTGGGGACTGTAAGCAGCACTATTCCACATACTGGAGGACTGTAAAATTTCAAATTGTCTTAACTTGAGTTTCCCAGAAACGAAGTGTGGGCAAGGGTGTTTGAGGTACCTTTTATACATGGATGTGATTCTAAGGAGGCCCAATAAAATACAAGTGGGTAGGAATGTGAACTGAAGAATCAAGATGAGCACACACATGCACCACTTTTCTCAGTGCTGTGGCAAAATACTTGACAGAAGCAACTCTTACTTTCAGAAGGCCCAGTGCACATGGCAAAGGAGGCATGGGCACAAGTTGTACTGATCTCTTCATGTGCTGTGGACTCAGAAGCAAAGACTAGACAGACTTGAGGTAACTACTATCTTCATGGGCCCAGCCTTCGTCTACATCTGCCGATGGAGCCCCACTTCCCAATGATTTCCTGCTTCCCAGTATGGTACCATCAGCTGTAGCCAGCAAGTAGAGGACATTCTAGCTTTAAACCATGACAACTGTAAGCTATAAAGGTAACAATATTTTTTTTTCTATCAAATAGTTCTTATAGCTCCATCATAGAAGATTGTTGCTAGGGAAGTTTATAGAGTCCTGCCCTGGGAGAGTCTGCCCAAAAGCAAAAAAAAAAAAAAAAAAGAGTTTATCTGGCTGTGCCTCCACTCCATCCCTAGGTTACTACTGGTTATGGTATCATCACAGGAAGGCATTAATCTCCTCTGTTTTCATCAGTTCTTTTCTCTAAAAAATACCAAAGAGAGACCCCATAATTCATGTGAGTAGTGTTCAGAACACATACCAGTTGGAAGTCTGAGGGTCCTGGGCTTGTGGAACTTAGGTCCGGTTGGTCTGTTAACTAGAGCTAAAATGGGTAGCAAAGAGTGTAGAAGCAAGAAGAATCTGATCTGGACAGTAAGTGATGTGTGGTGGACATGCCCGTTTCTCAGGGGGCGTTTTTGACAAGAGATATTGTCCTATTGTTTTTTGTTTGTTTTAAGTTTTTTCTTTTATTCTTCTCTCATATGTTACATCCATGTGATGTTACATCCATGTGATTGAAGTTTTCCTTCCCTCCACTCTGCTTCTCCCAGGCCCTCCCCGACACCTCCACCCTCTCCCACATTCACTCCTCCTCTGCTTTCCCTTAGAAAACAGGCAGGCTTCCCAGGGATAGGGAAAAGTCAGATGGAACATGAAGTTGAGTGGGTAGGACCTGCGAAGAATTCAGATAGGGGAAAGTATGATCAAAATACAGTGTACAATTTTTTTTTACACACAGATAATTAGATACTGTAATTAGCACATGGCTGCCACTTCTATGCACCTGGGGCCACAGTGTTCTCATCTATAAAATAATGCCAAAAACTACATTATGAAAGAGATTTGGAAAATAAAATATAAAGTAATTCATGGTAGACATTTAACACAGTGTTTCCCCCCCCCAAAAAAAAACCCCACAGCAATTGAGGTAATATCACTACTTTCTTTGTTTATGGTATTGGACTCATTTCTGTCTGAAACAAATTTTGTTTACAGTGTTTTTGAATAAACTTCCTTCCAAGGCTTCACAAGTGTTGCACCCTTCACAGGTTCTCTCTGTGTGCTAGATAAGACAGTGAGACTGAGAAGGAAGGATGAAGAAAGAGAAGGAAAGAGATAAAGGCACATGCCAACAAGGCTTCAGCCATGGGGCACCGAGCAAGGGCTAGGTATTTCTCAAGCTTTAAATTGACTCATGTGGACCATCCGCACACTGTAACTGCCTCTAACCACAAACCTTCATGTGCCTGTTAGTCATAGCAAGAATTGTGAGCTTGGGCAGTGTTATTCCTTTACAATCTCCATAAGACAAAATTATACACACTTATCTACCACACTTACACATTTTTGGTTATAGCCTTTGTGGGATTTTCTTTTTGTCTTCCTTCCTTCCTTCCTTCCTTTCTTCCTTCCTTCCTTCCTTCCTTTCTTTCTTTCTTTCTTTTTTTTCTGGACATAGTTTCTCTGTGTATCTTTGGAGCCTGTCCTGGAACTTGCTAGGTAGACCAGGCTGACCTCAAACTCGGAAATCTGCCTGTCTCTGCCTCCTGAGTGCTGAAATTAAAGGAGTGTGCCACCATCTTTGTGTTTTATGTGGGTATCAACAGAGAGCATGGGAAAAACTTCAGAAATGCCAGAGGTGAAGTGCTTAAGGTGGGAATTTATAGAAATGGTGTGAGAGGTCCTTCTTTAGATGTGTTGTTTTATTGGCTAATAAAGAAGCTGCTTTTGGCCAATGGCTTAACAGACTATAGCCAGGCTGGAAGAGATATATACAGAGAGAGTAGGCAGGGTAAAAGAGATGCCATGTAGTTGCCAATGGAGAAAGATGCAAGCTGCCAGCTGAAACCTTGCTGGTAGGTCATGAGCTTTGTGGTAAAATATAAAATAATGAAAATGGGTTAATTCTAGATATAAGAGCTAGATAACAATATGCTTAAGCTACTGGCCAAACAGTATTGCAGATAATATAGTTTCTGTGTGATTATTTCAGGAGTCTGGGCAGCTGGGAAATGAGTCTGGGCCATCCGGGAAATGGATGAGCGTCCTGTCCCAACATAGAATGAAGTAGGAAATTTCCCCCAACTTTGAGGCACATTCTTAGAAACTGCAGTTTCCGGTGCCCTCTGTGGACTCAGCTCTCCGTTATCCTTTGGAGAACTTGTGCGCCTGCTTTGTGAATTGTGAGTGCAGGTTTGTCTGCCCAGTCAGCCTACATACCGTATCCCCTCCGGAGAAAAACCTATGTTTACTGAGACCACAGCCACTGGGTTTTAACACTGGCCTTAGCAAAACCTATTTATGAAGCAAATATGGTGCTGTGCAAAATTAAACTCTTCCTTGAACCCCTTCCAAAAGCAAGCCGAAATGGTGTATGGGTGATTCAGGGCAGTGGATTAATGTTCGCACTGCTGCTCTCCTATTAACACGGCCCCGTTACTAGTTCACCACCCAACCACTTCCCATATGTGAGTGAGCACTGTTGCAGTCAGCTGTGGCTCAGAGCATGCTGTCCTGCAGGTCTTGAGGAACTGTGGCTAGACCCCACAGCATCGTTACTCTCTGGAAACTTGCTGGAAATGCAGAGAGAAAATGCAGCCACAAGGCATTTTTGGATAGTTCAGTATGTGGGGCCAGAAGTTTGCAACCCTTGCAGTGAGCTACCTTGGTGTCTTAGTTAGTGACTTCTCTATTGCGATGACACAACACCGTGACCTAAAACAACCTGGCGGTGTTATTTGGCTTACTTACCATTGAATCACAATCCGTTACAGGAAACTGAGGCAGGAACTCAAATCAAGCACGAACCTGGAGGCATGAACTGCTGCAGAGGCCATGGGAGAGGGCCGCTTATTGGCTTGTCTCTTGTGCCTTGTTCAGCCTGCTTTCTCACAGCACCTAAGACCACCAGTCCAGGTGTGGCACCGCTCACCTCACGCTGGACTCTCCCTCAGCAATAACTAATTAACAAAATGCCCTGCAAGCGTGCCACCATCCCGGCCTTTTTCTCCAACATAATATTTGTATTAATTATTTGGGAATTTCATACAATGCACCCCAATCACACCTATTTCCCATTCTTCCCAGGTTCACCTACCCACCTTTGTGCCCTCTCTCACCCAAAATCCCACCAGGTCCCATTTGTGTTGGGACTTGCTCACTAGAGCATGATCAAACTCCCAGTTGCCAGTTCCTCTAAAAAAATCCAAGTCCTTCCTCACCCACTCCACTGCCAGATAGAGACATTTTCTTTTTTAAAAAATTTTATTGAAAATTGTTTCTTCTCTTACACAATGTATCCTGACTATGGTTTTCCTACCCTCCCCTCCTCCCAGCACCCACCACCTCCCATCTCCTCCAGATTCACTCCCTTCCATTTCCTCTTCAGAAAAGAGCAGGAGTCCAAAAGATGATAGCCAAACAGAACAAAACACAATACAGTAAGACAAGGCGAAAGTCCTCATACTGAGTCTGGACAAGGCCACACAATAGGAAGGAAAAAGTCTTAAGAGCAGGCACAAGAGTCAGAGAAAGACCTGCTCCCACTGTTAGGAGTCCCACAAAAATACCAAGCTAACAACCATAGCTTATATGCAGAGAACCTGGCGCAGACCCACACAGGCATCAGTATCTGTGCACACGTGAGCCCTGCTTAGTTGATTCAGTGGACCATCTTCTCTGGTGTCCTCCATCCTCTCTTACTCCTATGATGTTCCCTCTTTCTCCTCCCCGGGGTTCCCCAATCTCCAAGGGGAGGGGTCCCTCAGAGGCCTCCAATTTAGACTTTCTCTCTTTGCATAATGTCTGGCTGTAGGTCTTTGCACTCACTAGCATCTGCTGCAGGAGGAAGCCTCTATTTTCTTTAAATTGAGGTTTCATCCTCTCAGATGACTCTAGCTTGCAGCACACTATCTTCTCTAACAATATGAGAGGTGAGATCACACATGGAAGAGCTTTCGAGAGGTCCTTGCTGCAGAAGAGACACTGGTCAAGGCTCCAGCATTCTGTCCTTCCATTAGCAGAGGAGTGGTTCAAAGGTCTCGTCCCTGTTCTTTTGTTTGGGGCTTGTAGATGCCCATGCAGACAGTTACTTGCAGGCCATGGTGGACCTCTGCCTGAGTTTTGCTGTAGTATGCAAACAAGCTAATTATTTGAGAAATGTGTCTCCCAAATGGCCTTATCTGCAGCCAGAATTTCCAAGGTCCCTGCAGACTAAAAGCATAATGAAAACCAAATGAGCTTGTGTTTGGGTTGAGATAAAAAACATTTTGCCATCACGATCAAACTGATCCATAAGTAGGTTGTTATTTCCATCACAGGAAGGTAGTCATTGTTGACACTTCATCAAATGGTAACAGGCTCTGACAGCCATGGAGGAAAAGCACCTTCATTCGGTGCTTTGGGTAGTAGTAGGTGCCTTTATAACCAAAGCATATTTTTCTCCCAGAGACACAGGAAAGACTTTAAGTAGTAAAGTTGATGCTGCAAAAGATTTACTAATAAACTTGTTTAGGAAATATTAAGCTACACAAAGCAAAATTTAGCTAAAGGAGTACTGCCTCCAGTATGACTCAGATATAAAGAGTGCCTAGTAACATAGGACCAGTGGGGCTCAGGTTCTGGCTTTAATGAATACAGTCTTCTCTCTGTATTAATAGCTCTTTCATATTGTTTTTTGTTTAGGAATTCCACTTATTAAGCATCTGAAAGATCTTTCATTCATAAGAGTTAAGGTAATAGATGTTGTTGCTTGTTTTTTACTCTTTATTCTTTAGAAGGGCCATCACCCAAATCCTAAATAGATCCACACAGAGGCCTAGTTTTTTACTTAGAAATAACTGGCCTTAGCTCAGATTATTTCTAGTCAGATTTCATTTTCTTAAATTATCCAATCTACCTTTTGCCCCTGGATTTTTATCTTTATATTTCTGTATATCTTTTCTTTCCTTCTTATTCTTTGTCTGACTATGTGGTTAGGTGACTGGCCCTTCTTTTCTTGTTCTTTTTTTTGTCAGTTTCTCCTTCTGTTTATTCTCTCTGCCTACCAGTCCTGCCTATCCTTTTTCCTGCCTTGCTGTTGGCCCTTAAGCTCATCATTAGACCAATCAGGTGTTTTAGGCAGGCATAGTATCACAGCTTCACAGAGTTAAATAAATGCAACTTAAAAACATATGATGCATCTTTGCATTATTAACAAATGTTCCACAGCATAAACAAATGTAGCACATCTTAAAATAATATTCTATAACATAGCAATACATAAATTATAGTATTCACACTGCTGCCTTAAAACCAGTGTGTTTGGGGGGTACAAATCAGAGAGAGTGAGGAGGAGATGTCTCTATCAATATAGTGCCTCCTGTGTAAGCATGGAAAGCTGAGTTCAAGTCCCGAGCATTGATGTAAAAGATGAGCATGGTGGCATTCATCTCAACCCCCTTGTCCTTGGGTAAAGAGATAGATGGATCCCCAGAGCTCATTGGCCAGTCATTTTGGCCAATTGGTGAGTGTTCTATATCAAGAAGTAAGGTTAACAGGGCTTGAGAGATGGGCCAGTGGATTAAGCAGTTGTTGTGCAGGCTTGGGAATCTGAGTTCAAATCCCCAGGAACATATGTAAAAGTCAGATGCACTAGTGTAAACATTTGTAATTCCAGCACCTCTTACAAAGGTATGGGAGAATAGAAAGAAATCTTATTCTGTCTCATAGACCAGTTAGCCTGGTGTACACAGCAATGGACACAAGATAACCTATCCTAGGGTCATCCAGGACTGAAATCTGGAGTTTCCTTACTTTTTAAAAATAAAGTCTGTTGCAATAAATTGGTTCCACTGATATATATGAAGAAAATTTTACTTCCCAGAGATGTATAGCAGGTAAAAATTTGCACATCGAAATAACCATTACAGATAATTGTTGATACATTTTTAATATCATACCCAAACACAACAAGTGTTTGTTTCTGGAAGATAAGTTGTAATAGTGAATCAGCCAATTTTGAACTATCTTACTTTTAAGTGGTTACTTTATCAATGGCATATTATGACATCATACTCTGGCCACACAGAAAAGCATTGCTTTAGTTACAAAGATCTCCTAATGCACTTATATTTTTATATAGATCCAAACATCCATTACTTAATTGTACCAGTAATATTTTCAAAGTTTTCATTTACTGAGATGATGTTCAGCTTACTAGTTGTGGTCACAGTTTTTAAGACAGGAAAATCATGAGTTTTAGACAATCCTTACCATACCACATGATCCTGTCTCAAAAACAAAAATATTGAAGTCCTAACTCAAGTTGAAGGAACAGAACAAACTCCATTTTCAGAAAGAACTCCATTTTAGACAGGACCTAACAAGGGGAGGGGGTCATGCAGTCCAACAAAAGTCATAACCATTTTTAAGAATCTGTACCAGCCCTGGATAAAGTGACCCCACCAAGGTGTCTAAACAACTGTTTACATCTACTTAATTCAAATGTCCATGTAGTATCTGTTTAACTACTGTTCTGAAATTCTTGTCTGTGGATAGTTACTCTTTTGAAATTCCTCTATATTCCAACCATTGAGTTCCAAGATTGTATACCCATACCCAATCCCGAAATGCCAAGGCTAATGCCACGCTGCTTGCTGTTTTTCCCCTTAAAAAACCCTTAATCCTGAGGGCTTGGGGCTGTTTTCTCCAACCCACTGAGTTGGTGTGTGGAATTACGGTCTGAGTTTGCTTGTATTTAATAAACTCCAGTGTGTTTGCATTGGATACTGGCTCTGTGGTAGTTTCTTTTGGGAGTTCTGTGTTTGGGAATTTTGTGTGACGCAGGCACTACAGAGTATTGCAAATAGTAGTTTATTTGGAAAAAGAATTTTTCCAGATGTAATAAATGTAAGATGCCCCTGCCCCAAATTAAAAACATCAACAACAAAGTCAAAATTGACGATCATGAAGAATGAGAATAACTTTAGTGACCACATCCTTCAAAGGAGACAAATGTTTGGAACAGAGAGGCACAAGAGAAATGCTGAGAGAGGGGGTCTCCATGGGAAATAGAGGTAGAGTGATCTTACCCTGCTTCGAGCCAAGGCCTATGACTGCTTGGGGGAAACAAAAGGAGATGCATGCCACAGATTCCCCCTTAGAGCCCAGCAAGGACCACTGTTACGTACAGCTCCATTTTACACCCTTGATCTTCAGATAAGAATCCATATCTGCATGGGATCCTGGGAGCCACTCTAGGGTCAAGTCTC
>NC_022020.1:29021259-29033536 GCF_000317375.1 Microtus ochrogaster
TTGGATGTTCACTTTCCTAGACATGGACGGAGGGGGGCGGACCTTGGACTTTCCACAGGGCAGGGAACCCTGACTGCTCTATGGACTGGAGAGGGAGAGGGACAGGAGTTTGGGGGAGGGGGAGAAGGGTGGGAGGAGGGGGAGGGAAATGGGAGGCTGGGAGGAGGCAGATACTTTTTTTTTCCTTTTCTCAATTAAAAAAAAATCCATGTCTGTTGTTTTAGACTGCTTCACTGTTTAGAGCGTTTGTTACAGAAACCCTAGGTAGTTCATGTATGCCCCTTAGCATCTTATGATGATATCTTTGTAGGACCCAGCAAAGAATTCCAGAAAGCCCCAGGAGAAAAGGAACTTTCACTGGCCACACCATGGTCTGTCAGACCCTGCGAGTCTTTTGTGAATCAACAGGAAATGTAGGCCTACATTTTAGGCCCCCGAGAGAAGTGGGGTCTGGAGAAGCAGCTTGAGGGAAGCTAGGTGTTGTCTATCCTTGGGCCAAGTGCAATTTAAAGGAGGAGCAATTCATAGTAACACAGAAGGGCTTCACTGCTTCCACGCAGCAGGAGCTGAGGGTGTAGCTCTATCAGTGAGCCCTTGTCCATGCAGCCAGCCCATGACTCTCTGATGGCTTCACTTGAGCCATTCTTTCCACATCATGATTTCCTTTGAAAAGGTGACTTTCTGGGGTGGTAAGGATATGAATGTTTGCCAGAGGCCAGCACAAAGGACATCTGAATGCAGAACGGAATGTCTGAAGTGCTTTGGGTGTCACATGTTCTGTCTGCTGCCCTCTACATTAGGGACAGAGCAATGCTGACCCATTGGATTTCCCTTCCAGGTCCTTGAGAGATTGGTTCAGGCAAGGTTTTACCATGGGGGTGCAACATTTATTGTCCCTAGCCATGCTCTTCTGAGACAGAGGTTGGTTCATTTGGCCCTGCTATTGCAGGGAAGCTGGCAGGGGACTCTCCAGTGGATGGAGCTTCCCTCGCTTCGGGTTATTTATGGGTGCTTCAGGGCCTAGACGCTGCATGGGAATGGATTCTAATGGAGCAGGCTGAACTCCTACCTATGCTTGTGTCTGAGCCTGCCTCTAGGTATGTGAATTATTTAGAAGCCCCTAGAGCAGCCCTTGGTGACAAGCATGTGATGGAGAGCCGGGTGGAGAGACAGTCCACTTGCTGATAATTGCGCAATAAAAGTGAGAATCTCCAAACTTTTCCAGTATTTTTGTTGCAGCAAAATGCATAAAAATTGAGAGTACAGTTCAGTAGTGTTAAATACATTCACAGTGGGCAGTAGTTACAACCATCCATGTTTAGAAATATGCATCTTGCAAAACTGAATCTCTGCCAGTGAAGCAAGTAGATTGTCCCTCCTTCTGCCCAGCCTATGGTAAATACTGTGTATGAGAAATCACACAGTGTTTACTTATTTTTTAACTAGTTTATTTCTACCAAATAAAAACATAAGCCATTATTTATAGAGACTCTTTGTATGCCAAATGCTGCATAAGGCATAATAAGCTTCAATGCATTAAGTTTGAGCGGCAACAAGATTAAGCAATCATCACTACCCTCATTATATTGAGATTATGAAGCATTTGCATAAACTGAGCAAATTTTCTGAATCACATCTGAACACAAGTGAAAGTTGACTTACATGCACAGGTCTGATCGATGTCAGCCCTAGGTCCCAAGAAAATAGCCCCTGGGCAGAGCTTGAGACAGTCACGTGACATAGTTATGATTCTTGGATTAGAATAAAACCTCTGTGTGACAGGATATTAATACTAGCATTTGATGTGGAAATATCACCAGTAAGGAAGGAAGGTCCGTATGTTCAATGGGAATTCTCATTTTCTCATTAAAATATACCTAGAGATGGATATGGTGCCTGGCACACATGTATATCAGTAAATATCATTGTAATTAGTACATGGACAACACAAATTAGTAGATGAAAATATTGTTCATGGCAGTGTTTTATATCACTGTGTCTTTTCACGGAATATTTGTCAGTAAACACAAAATATTCTTTCAGATTTTCAGATCTAAAACTAAACATTCTGTAGTTTGTTCTCAACACCTGTCTTCATGCAGCCTCCCTGTGTATTCATGGTGCTTTCATAGATGGGTGGAGATGCTGGACCAGTTGCTGCGAATAGCCAAGAACAGGTCAAAAATGTATGAAAATCTCTCTGCTGTCTATTTTTCACACAAATAAACTGGGAAAATACTGAGATTCCTTAATTCTGAGAAGGGTAGCTTCTTCTCTTTAAATGTCCCTCTTGGAGCTGAGAGTCACTACCAGCACACTCTATGCCTAGAAATGAAGATCCTGGATCCAACACTGCAATACAGTCCAGCAACTCAGCTTATCCTTAGTGATGCAGACACTCTTTTCCAAATTGTCACAGTCACATGGCCCACACACATCCAGAAGGGAACAGCTTTATTTATTCTTTTGTCAAAAATATAAGAAAATGAAGAAGTCCTTAGCTCGGTTCCAGTCCTAGAGGACAGGTAGTACATTGCATGAATAGATATATACTTAATGGTCTAATAGACTAAGTTAAGTATCCTAGAGTCTGACTGGTTAGATTTTAGTCCTAGTTGAAAAAGACTGTACATGCATAACCCAAGACAACTTAAGTGATTTGGACCTTTATTCTTTAATTTAAGAAGAATAATAGCTGTCTTATGCACTTATCTCTTTATACAGTTTTAACCCCCATTGCCTAGAACCCATTAATGTTTAATCATTCAATCAATTTCCTGATATTCTTACTGGAGGTAATCTTTCCAGGTATCCCTGGCTCAAAGGCTTTACAGTGATGAACAAAACAGAGGAATCTCTTTCATGGTATATAACTTCTAGCATGAAAAGACAGAGTTTGATATTCACCTGGCATTAAGTCACAAGGGCAAACTGTTTCCTTTCAGACATTTCTATTTTGTTTGTCAAAAGGGCTCAGTCCATACAAATGATTAGAGGTCTAGGATGAAATTATGGATCTGTATTATTATGGAGTAATGTGGAAAAATATGTTTTTCATGAAGCACTCTGGTAATAAATGTCCTATTCCAAACTAAAAAGTGAAGCTGTATGTGAGAAGTTCAACGATGGCATGTAAAGTACACATTTCTACGTCTCTTCCAGTCATCACTGCAATGAACACAGCTACAGGCTAGCACCTGAAGAGGAAGGGCAGATGCACAGAGAGTCCTTAAGCATCAGCCTCTGTCGAGAAGATGAGAGAGGTGAAGATGCTTCCTTCTTCAGCTCATTAAGACATCTCCAATTTTATCCTTTCTCTTTAGCCTAAGAACATGGTGAACTTGAGTTTCACATCTCCTTGCAAAGCTAAAATCTGAAGGAAGAGAGGTTAGAAGTTTTGATAATGGACTCCTGGAACAAAGTAGCCCACTTCCCTTGAGTTTATATAGTATTTGAAAATTCACTATGGGCCAAGTGTGTATGAAAGTACATTGAGAGAGAGGGGGAGTGGGCTCCTCTCTAAGAGCACTGCGGGGAAGAGCTCAGCTGAAATAGCTGTCATATTCTTTATTCTTCTGTCGAAGGAAAGAGTAAGTGATCACTGAAGTAGAGATAGAGTCACCTTCCTTGGTGATCAAGGTGGACTGGGGATGCTGGACACATAACATGTGCATTTATACTTGTGAAAGTACATAGGGAAGTTTGAGAGTGTGAAAAGAGTTATGGGTAGAATTAACTAAAACAACTGAGTAAAAGATTGAGTAGGGTAAGAACACCTCACAGGAAGTAGTTTGGGAATGGATGGTCAGGGATCACCTCTCAGAGCACACAATTGTAGTTTGACAAGAAACTGCAGTCAATCCCCTGTGTCTGAGAGTTTTGCAGATAAAGGAGGTAGCAAGTTTGAAGATGACTGAGTGACAATGAGCTTGGCTTATTTTAGATATACAACAAAAAACAGTGTTCAGAAACTGACTACATAGCAATGAATTAATAACGGATCTCATCAGAGAGGAGTATAGCCTCTGACCAAGCATGGTCTTGCAGGGTTTGTCAAGGGTTGTGGTTTTGAGTAGAAGATGGGTCTGTGAGGGAATTTGTAACAGAAAGTGCCTGAAAAAATTTACCTTTTGTAAAGTATACTTTTATGGTTGAATGGAATCATAGAAGAGTACTAAGTACAGAGTTGAGGCAGAATCTAAAATCTCCTAGATGATCATGCTCAGTAAGGCTGAACTTTGGGAGTGGATTTGGAGAAGCTGACAAAAATGAAGCATGCCCTTACCTGTGTTCAAGACCATATACAGGCTCATAACTTACAAACACACCAGTCGCAACTTCTCCAGGCAATTAGGTGATCTGTGGGATGGATTAAGACTGGCCCACCCACCTGCTAAGTCAAGTCTCATGGGTAAACACTGCAACTTGACAATCATCTTAGGATCTGAGTGTGATATCTGTACAAAGGGATAAAGTGTGTAAATAGAATCTAGGAGTGATGATGCTGGACAGAAGTCAGGAAGGAAGAACCCCAAGGATAGTGGGAGACAGAATCTAAGCACTGGCAGAAATTCATAACAAGTTCAGTGCTGTCTTTGGTTGTGGACAGAAAAGAAACCATTGATAGCAATGAAAAAATTCAAAGCTTGCCTTCCTGCTTGTGGATAAGTCATATCCCCAGCCTTCCTTTTGACAATCTCTTCTAAATTCTAAATGAGCCTATATCCAGTGACTTCCTGCATCTATCTGAATTCCACTCTTCTATTTTTTAGGGTATTTGAATAGGGCCTAATTCCACAACCAGATGCTTATGATATTGTGGCTTATACAAACAAAGATTCTTTAATTAATTTTCATTAGTGTACCCAGAATTTGATTGACACCTAGTATGTTTCATTATGAAAGGCATTCTTGAATACCAAAGAATTCTTTTTGTGGATGGCATTAAATAATTTCTCAGAGAAGCCATTCTGAGGTTCACTTGGTAAAATGCTTGCAATGATTTCCTAGCACACATGAACAAAGCTGTATGTGATGATGCATGCCTATAATTCCAGTCCTGGAGAAGCAGAGACAGGAGGATCCCTGGTGTTTTCTGGCAATCCAGACAGCATGTCCTAGTGAGTGCCAGATTCTGTGAGAAATCCTGCTTCAAATGAATCCTGCTCCAAATAAAGTCGAGAACTACAGAGAGACGTATGACATGGATCTCTGCTTGCTGCATGCAGAAAGGCATATGTGCACCCTCCAACATGTACATACATGTGCACACAAAAATACATAAGTATTATCTATAATTAATATTTACCTGTTAAAAAGAAAATATATAGTATTATGAATAATATAGAAACCTATTTTCTACAACCTTGGAGAAAAATATTTTATTACATCTTTGAAGGAAGAAAGCAACCACTATTTTGGTTTGTATTTGTAATCTTTGGCACATAGAAAGGGCCCATTCATAATGGTTAAATGCCTGCCAGAGTGAAGAACAAAGGCTGGCTTCTTGACTCTGTGCCCTAGCAACATGTTCTTTCCTCACAGTGGCTCTGAAACCATGAAATCATTGTCCTCATTGTTTCGCTGGTATGGTGGTCAGGGAATTACTGTAGAGTCTCTCCATGGGACAGAATACAAGACATTCCCTTTCCATCTGCCTATACACATGGAGATGTTAGTTCTTTGCCTGTTGCAGAAATTAGATTAATTGGTCTAGATGTACTGTAATTAAACATGTATGGAGAATAATCTTAGTGGTCATTAGAAGGTTAGAGTCTTGTGAGTGAGTTTGAATTGGGCCAGATGGACATCCATATAAAAAACATTAAAGGAATTGAGGTGAAAATGGAAAAAAAAATTAAGCAGATAATGGTAAGGAATTTAAAAACCAGAAAGAGTTACCAAACATGGTAAATCCAAAAGAAGGTGATTATTTTCTGCTAGCTGACAGTGAGGTTGAGACACAGACATATTTCCTATGAATCCAAGTTACTTCTAGACCTTTGTACAGGATTATCCCCAGAAGGCATTGCTCTTGCCCTTCTGTTTAGTTATGCTATTTATGTTTTAGACTCCATCTGGTATACTTTCCTACCAACCTTGTAGATAGCTGAGCCTCCCTACTTCACTTTCCACGACCCTGCTACATCTTTCTTACAATCACATTTCGAATTTATCTCATTGATGTTTAATTTCCTTTCTCTGTCATTAAAATCATAGTCAAAGAAAAAGCAGCTATTGACTTGAGGGGGGCATATAGGTAGGGGTACAAGGGAGGACACCGGGAGGAGCTGGAGAGAAGAGAAGGAGAAGGAAGTGATAGAAATCCATTTTAATCAAATATGCATTTCAAAGTGAGTCAAAAATGTTTCACTAGTACAGGCTTATTTCACTTGGGCATCTCAGAAGCATTCTATAAAATATTTGATTGGCGGCAATGGGTAATATAAGGATGGCCATGTGTACCTACAAAGATCATTTGTACTTTTTAGACTTTGCAATGATTAGTTTTCTATTGTTTTCTATAACTGCTCCTAATAGAGGTTTCCCTTAGTCCTGATCTTTGGTTAACCTGAAGATTCTTGCTTATCATTTATCTCTATTGATGAGAATGCCTTCATGTTGAGTTGTTTACAACTCTTCTCTTAGCTTGCAAAGTGAGAGGATTAAACTTCAATGTAACATAAACCGTCTTCAGCCTGACGTGCCATGAATTACAAAAAGAACTAATCAAATGGGTAAGGACTCTGTCCCTCAAATTTCCAATCCCCCCACCTTGCGTACCAATTGTTTCTTGAAGTCTTGACTTCTTTACAAACAGCATATTTAACAATAAATACTTAAAAACTGCAAGGAGCTATGGCTGAGCTAAAACATGGAGGAAGCAATTTCTAAATGCCCCTCAAACAATTTCCTTATTTATTTTCACTCCCTTCTGTTTGGTCCCAATTCTCTCAGCTCAGGCTAAATTCTAAAGAGTTACTGGCTATGGTGGTCAATTTTATGTCAACTTCACACAGAGTAGAGTCATCTCAGAGAAGGGAACTACAATTGCAAATCTTTCCACAATTTTGAACTGTAGCAAGTAATACATGGCATTTTCTTAATTAGTGATTGATATGTGAGGACCCAGCCCATTGTGGGGTGGCGCCATCCCTGGCCTAAGGGTCCTGGTGTCTGTAAAAAAACAAAACAAAACAAAACAAAACAAAACAAAACAAAACAAAAAAACCAGACTGAACAAGCAATGAGGAGTAAACTGATAAGCAGCACACTTCCATGGCCTCTGTATCAGTTTCTGTCTCCAGGTCCCTGCCCTGTTTGAGTTCCTGTCCTGACTTCAGTGATGGACGATGAATGTGGAAACATAAGCCAAATAAATTCTACCCTTCCTAACTTGCTTTGGTCATAGTGATTCATCATAGCAATAGTAACCCTAACTGAGATACTGACGAATATTTAAAACCCTACAGTCAGTATTCCCCCAGGAACCTGTGAAACTGGTTTCTGCCTGCCAGAAAGGTCACTTCCCTTGGCTTATACCTGTGGTGACATATCAAGCCCCATATTAATCTGCAGGGTCCTCTAGTCCCTAGTAAATGTCCCTGTTATGAATATCAAAGCCCCCATGATAGCCTCCTGGTCCTTTTCAATACACGTCGCCTCCACTATACTAGTTTCCAGGTTGCTACAGCTAAGCCCCTCTCCTCTCTTTGCAACATAACCCTTTCTCACCTGCAGACTGTTTTGTTTTGCTCAGAGATAGCCCTGACTGTCATCTGTCTGCTTGTTCCCTTTCTCTCTCTATCTACAATAAAATCCTTCTCTCCACACATGGAGTGTTCATTTTGGTGTCCTCACTGTTCTCTAGATTATACTTGTGCAATTATTCACTGTATCAACTAGTCCTGGATAAAGTATGTGTTTAATATTTTGTTCAAGTATACCACAGAATAAACCTCACCATGGAGCCTTCAATACAGTGGTTATTTTATGGGCATCAAGAGGTACATGGATTTAGTTTCAAAATTGGCATCTTTGTTTTTTACTAATGTGAACCTGAAAAAAATATTGTATTATTGTTTCAGGGAGCTAAATTTTATGTGCAAAATGTAAGATCTTCCTTGTGTTTATTATACAAATACAAGAAAACATTATTCTTACAAAATGTAGTGTCTACCCTATTATATTCAATTATTCATTAATAACTATACTATTATTGAGCATTTTAAAAAATATAATTTTCCACTCCTATTTATGATGAATGTTGACATTTCTACTTAACACTCATTAATCAAATTATTCTGAGATAATAGGAATGTGAGCAGCAAAAAAACCCAACATCATAAAATATCAGTGATTTAACATAACAATTAAATATTACTTTATGTTGACTTAAAAACTTCTGTGTATCTCAGTAATTAGTTCAGATATTCTCTCATTTGTCAGTTAGAAATCTGAATTTTAATATATTTTTTCTTCCACCCCCCCAAATTGAACACAAGAAGGAATGTCTGTGGGCCCATAAGAGGAATGCAAATATTGGGGACTCTGGCAGTGCCTTTAACATGCATAACCCAAGAGACCCTTCGATGCACACAGTGAGGACAAAGAAAAAGTTGCTCATCAAGACAGAAATAAATAACCTAGAATAAAGCAACAGTTACATGGATGTTTTCCTTCCTCTTGATAAAAATGCCATCATCTTAAACTAGCTCCTCCCAAAGAATAGAAGCCAGGGATGCACGGTACAGTCTTGCCAATCCTGGCTGGACTTAACATGAGGGATTCTCAGGTAGTCATTCCCAACTACGGTAGTATGAACATGTGTCAGAGATGTTGAAAATTTCAAAGAGCAGTATAATCAAATTTTCTTTCTCTCTTAAATCTTTAGTATTTTGCCAGAGTATTTCATTTTTTATGTGTTGCCTTTTTTATAACATGGAATTTTCCAATGCTAGTGCTATATTATTTTCTATGAAGATTTTTGGAATATATTATTAGCTGCTGATGTTTTAATAATATATGCACAATGCCATTGTTGCATCTACAAATAAATTGGCTAAAATCATTTAAACTCAGTTGATGTTCAAGTTTCTTTAATGACTTCAAATAGATCCTTTGATATTGACTTTTATAATTCTTACCAGTTATGACATTTGGTTGCTACTTTCTCTTAACATATTTTATTATGTAAGTCATTTTTTAAAAATATCCTTACTTGGTTTAAGAAATTAGATTGCTTGCTCTATGTGTGGTGTCTGCATACTCTGAATTTACTTGTCTCTTCATGGTTTTTTTATCTAGTTTTTATGGATTTTTTTCTGTAAGCTTTTTAGTAGGTAGAAAAGGTCGAATAAGTTGAGAACCCACTTATTTGCAGTGTATGAAATATTTACTTTTGCTTATGTTTTATATTTCAGGCATTAGTTTAAAACTTTTTCCTTAGAGAATACTTACTTTGAATAATAGTGCCACAGAAATTTACATTAATGCTATTAGCAATTATAAATGTCAAAAATATATATAAATAGTTATATTGAGGCATAGTAGCATGCATGACACAAAGCTGGCAGAAAATCAAAAGAATAAAAGTATTTTTTAAAGGAAAATACAATGTTGAATCCACATTTGATTTCCTAGTTATTGGAATGGCTAAGCTTTTGGAATCTAACTAAGGGAAAACCCCACAAAAGACTTAAACTCTGAGATCTTCATATGTTCTATGCAAATCTTAGACATATTCTTAAACTGTACATGCATGAGATGAGACTTTAGGAAGTTTAAAAGTTAGAATTTTGGATGTCAAGAGTCTAGAGTACAATCTTCATTGGGTCATGAAAAACTAGTATCAAAGACCTTAGGTTTCTGAGATTTAAAATAAGGGGGTCATGACTTAGACTTAAGGACTGTGTGGCCTTACATCAAAAATTTTAAAACTATTAGAAGAAAACTACAGTATACTTCTATGGGTAATGAATTTTTATGTTTTCTCCAAAAGCTGAAGCAACAAAACAAAAATAGGCAAGTGTGAAAACATAAAAGTAAAAGCCTCTGAACAAAGAAGGAAACAGGGAGGGATGATGCAAATATAGTGCTCATACATGAAACTCTCAAAAAATAAAATAAAGTAAGAATGTAAGCAATTAACAAATGAAAGAGCCAACATACAGGTAATGAGAAAAGACTGGCAAACCATGTGCTGTGGTTTGAATGTGAGCTGTTCCCGGAAGGTCTTTAGCTATAGGCACTGTGTTAGAAAGGTTGTTTTAACTTTTAGACAATGTAGCCCTGCTAGAGAAAGTATATCACTGTGGGTGAGCATTGAGTTGTTATAGCCCTGCCCTACATCCCTGTTTCCTGTTCTCTCTGCACTTCCTGACTGTGGATACAATGTGACCAGTGTCCCCCTGTTGATCTTACCATGTCTTCTATGCCATGATGGACACTATCCTCCTCAAACTATTGCCAAAATTATCCCTCCTGTTTATTGTTAGGTATTTATCAAACCACCAGGAAAGTAACTAGTACACTATACAACTGTTAAGGAATTCCCAATCAAAATGTATAAGAAATCAAAAAAGAATCTATAGGAAAATGACAAGAACAATTCCAGTCATCATCATCAGCAGCAGCAGCAAGCAGCACTAATGCGCATCAATATCTGCAAATACATTGCCTTACCCGGATATTACATGATATACTCCTCCGTTTCAAAGCCCATGCTGCCATGTCTATCGAGTTAATTTCCCCTCCCTCCCTTGTTCTTTTTCTCCTACTACTTCTCCTTTCTCTACCTCCTCCTCTCCCTTTGCTTTCTCCCTGTCATTGCAGCTGCAGCAAAATGAAAAACCATACAATGCAAAATGTATAAATAAACTTTGATTTCTATAAGTTATTATGTCCTAACAAAAATGTGGGACAAAATTTTTATTTCATTTATTACTATTTTTAGCAATGCTAATTTTAGAAATGGGACCAGAATATCACAAAATCAACCTTATGCCAACAGAGTTCTAACCCCAGAAATAATCTGAATGTAGGCATCGATTCATCTGTAAGATCATCCAACACATTTATTAAATACTAATGTATATATGTGAAAGTTAGGAAGGTAGCTCAGTGGACAAGATTCGCCTAACATGCTCAAGGGTGTGGGCTGGCTCTTTGGTGGTGGCAAACAACTCCTAAATGTATTTTATAGGAACTTTTTTCCCCTTAATGACTGAAGGAAAGTGGTGTAGTGGTGTAGTGGTCTCAGGTCTATCCTCTATGTCTGTGGAGCCGCAGGTATATTTTCCAAAGTAATATTCTATTGAAGAAACTTATTTTTGAAACAAACACTTGAAACAAAGAAATTTGTCCTAAACTAATAGTGGTAGACAGCACCCTGTGAAAATTGTTGATAAGATCACATGCTTTGCTGCGAGTTAATCGAATAACAATTTAAAAATATTTTATAGCATGATAAATTTGGTGCTTAGCATTTTGCAGAGACTGAAGTGGTAAACAATCAGGAGTGGAACAGAATCCTGGAGCAATATCTTCTTAAAAACAGCTGAAAGAGAGTACTGCTCACAACAGTCATCTCCTGGATTGACAGATGGGCACTGAGTTTCCTGGGACATGCAGAGAACCATATTGAAAATTTCAGAAAAAATATGTTGTACAGTCCCTCATCAATCACCACTCATTATTCCACAGCAAATGGGATCCATTTATGGCTATCTCTCTTTTCAAATAGCAATGACTCTGCCCCAGCTTCCTATGTTTCTTTTCTAGTATTCTAACTTTTTAATAGTTATCAAATATCCCAGGCCCATCCTTGACCTCCATCTTTTTGGCCGCAGGGTGAGTTTACTAGTGACTGAGCGTTAACAAACTGTTCTGGAAGGTGTTCTCGTGGTGTTTGTTACCACATCATTTCTCCTGTTAATAAACAAATTTAATCCTTACCTGGTTGGTGTGTGACTACAAGCTGAAGTTTCTTTCTGTGGAACACATGGGTCCAACTATTGAGAGAGCAATATGTGCATTATTTCATTTGCTGCAACAGATGCTGACTGGTCTCTTTAGTCACCTAAAGTGTAGAAGAAAACGAATTTGAGGTCCCACAAATACTCTCAATGGGATAGCTAAATTAACCCAGGCTAAAATTGTTTCACAAATTTCTTTTACTTTACTGCATAAGCACACACACACACACACACACACACACGCACGCACGCACGCACGCACACACGAGAGAGAGAGAGAGAGAGAGAGAGAGAGAGAGAGA
>NC_022020.1:29033636-29093852 GCF_000317375.1 Microtus ochrogaster
AGAGAGAGAGAGAGAGAGAGAGAGAGAGAGAGAGAGAGAGAGAGAGAGAGAGAGAGAGAACTTAAAGAAAAAGCCCCAAATTAGGGCTAGAAAAATAGCCATCCTTTAAGTTTGCAATGATTAGAAAGATGAAGTGTCCCATGTGAGCACTTTTAACTCCTCTAGTCAGAGGCTAAACTCCAGAAGCAACTTAAATTGATTTGTTAAGTTACTGAATTAACTGTCTTCTATACTCCCAGCTCCAATATTCTGCTCCCTGTCTCTTTCACTGAGGCCAACACAGAGGTTCAAGAACTTATCTAGGAAATGAGATTAATGGTGACACAGTTCAGAACGAAATCCTACCTCATTATCATCAGCAGCTGTTGCCCTTAAAGCCTAGAGTTTGTGAATAATTGTTTCAATTTCTTTTGCTTGTCCTTTGAAGGCACTCAAGAAGCAATTTGATGAGAACAATCTTCCCCAGAGGACATGTGTATATCAGCCAAGAGAGCATCAGTGGGATGTCATCCCCTCTCACATCACGGGTATCTGATAATCTCAATGACATTCATAAAAGTCGCCTGCAGTTGGAGGCTACGGAAGATAAAGGGATCTTGTGTGCAGAAAGTCACAGAGAATAGAGCCACTGTAGAAAGACAGAACTGTAGTCTAGCAAATGTTGGGGAAGAAAAATCAAGAAACTCACAGTAGTGGCTGCAACTGTGGAGTTGTCTGACTTAGCTTTCCATGAAGAGAGAAGAAATGTGAAGTGATCTCTGAGGTTGAGACCAAATATTGCCAGCAAACCCAGTTTCATTTTCCATTTTATAAAGGATATATTTATATTTAAATATTTAACCTGATTTAAACATGCTGAACACACACACACACACACACACACACATATTCCTAAACACATAGCACAGAATTACAACTTGATAAGTCTTATAATGTTACTTGTGTGCACATATTTTGTGGACTGACTGATGGTATTGGATAACCAATTGGTGAGCTGAACAAAGTTGACAACAATAGACATGAAGGTGGATGGGGAAAGACTCTAACCCTACACAAAGAGCTATCAGTAACTAAGGAATGATGAGAACAGATGAAATAGTCCTCCACAGGGATGAGCACACCAATTAAAAAATGTCATTATAATCTAAAAAAATTAAAAAGAAAAGAATGATATTACAGGCATATTTTGCTTTTTCAATCAGAGGAAATGGAAACATTGTTGGGGGGGTTAATAAAACATGTGAGAGGAAGATAAATATAGAAGAAGTGGGGGAAAATAACAGTAAGGATGTCTAAAAATTCATAAGAAATTGTGCCACTAGCTACCTTAAAATCCTATACCACACATAAGTCAATTTATACATTTACATACACAGCTTAAATTAAATTCCCCATCTGGGCTGACAATATTCCCTCCAACAGCCAAAAATGATCTATGAAAGCCTACAGCACCAGTCATGAGAAGCCCTTTTTAGGTCTTTGTTGGGGTTCTCCAAGAGCCTCTCTCTTTACTAATTTAAATATATAATGTGCATACAAGTGCTCGGTTCTATTGTGGTTCCAATGTATGTAGACTATCTATTCTGTGCCTTCACATTATGTGTGTGATTTAAAGTGAAAGGAGTTGCAATGGGCCTTGTTTTTCATCACTCTGGTTTTTGATGGGAGACTGGGTATGTGATCCCTTAGGTGTTCTGGATATTAAGTCCTTAAGGTCTGACTCGGGGGTGCTCCCCGAGACTGTGGGAGTTAGACCAGTTTTGGAATCCATGGGGACATAAAAGACCCGAGGCCACCTTTAGTAAGAAGGTCTGAAGTGGGAATCTGATGGAATGTGAAACTGCAAGGTCTTGGCTGGCCCTGGGGCCAGAGGCTGGCCTGAGAGTTCATAATATGCGGCCTGTTCTCTGGCTGTTGGCAAGGGCTAGAGGCCACAAGTGGCATAGTGATTCTGGGTTATGCTTCATGTCTGTGATAGTATGGGCTGATCTGATTTTGGGGAAGACTGGTGGATTGGCTCCAGCTGGTAGTCTGCTAATTTGTCACACAGGTGCAGTAATTTTATTCTGGAGTGGGCCTGGAGCCTCAGGGCACGGATAGTGATCTGCTTATATACAGTCACTTGGTAGTTCATCTAAGGACCAAAAATCGTGGCTAATACATTATCCATCTGCAAATGGACTCCCTTTTGTTTGGGCTGAGGAAAGTGTGTGACAATAGAGAGGGGAGACTCCAAGGAGAGCAATGAGCAATGTCCTTTTCTTCCTTATACCATAAAAAGTGATTGCTACTGCCCTCAGCAAATCCTGATTGATTGAGACCAATTAGTGTTCAGCTCAATGATCAGTTATTTCGCTTGATTTGTGTTTTTCTGTTTATAAAGTATTGGATGCTCAAAGGGACTTAACTTCAGTCTCTTGCTGGCTTTCTTTTGTTCCAGTCTAAGAAGCACATTTGTCAAATTCATGGGTTAGCATGTCTTATAGACTTGATTTTAGAGTCCATCTTTATTTGCTCTTTTTACTTTTACTCTGGATGTTGAGGCTGTGTGACTGAAGTTTTTGATTTTTATTTTGTTGTTATTGTTGTTGTTTTGTTTTTTGTTTATTTTTTTGCTTGCTCACTTTCCTTCCAACTCTGATTCATAGTATGTATGTATGTATGTATGTATGTATGTATGTATGTATGTATGTATGTATGTGTGTGTATGTATGAATATTAGGAGAATGTTGCTGGAGGCTGTTTGTTTATTTCCAAGCTGCTCTAACTTGAAATAATCATACAGAAACTACATTATTTGCAATATTATTTGGCCAATAGCTTAAACGTATTTCTGGCTAACTCTTATATCTTAAATTAGCCAATTTCTTTTAATCTGTGTATTGTCGTGTGGCTGTGGCTGACTGGCAAGATTCCGGTCTGCTCTGGCGGAGGCGTCTGTCTCCTGTGGGGGACTACATGGAGTCAAGTAGCTGCCTGCCTCTCATCCTCAGTGGACAGAACTCTGATGCTTCAGCAGCACCAAGGAAGTTTGAGAGAACATCCACCCTGTCTGACCTAGGCTCCTGGAAGGAACAGTTTTAACTATAAAGCCATCTCTTAAAATAATGAGTGACAGAAACTCTGCAAGTTGGCATGAAAGTGCCATGAATTCTTTTCCTAACCATAGGTCATGTGTTTTATGAATGATTAACCAGAATAGCAGGTTAGTGTGGGTAAGGCATCAGAGAAGGCTGATATTGCCTATCTGCACCTTCCCTCAATGCTCAGGGTGCAGGTTAGCAAAGCCAGGAGTCTTAGAGGCATCCTGCCACACCTGCCACATGTGTTATATTATACACCCAATCGTGCCTAATGCCAAGGGAAACAGGAGCAGTGCTATGGGATTCCCCTCTGTACGCTGGGAATACCATTGATTAATAAAGAAGCTGCTTTCAGCCAATGGCTTAACAGAATATAGCAAAACTGGAAACGATATATATAGAGAGAGCATAGGCAGAGCCAGGGAGAAGCCATGTAACCCCACGGGAGACAGACACCTGACACCAGACAGAACTTTACCCAGTAAGCCACAGCCTCTTGACAGTACACAGATTAATGGAGATAGGTTAGTTTAGGATATAAGGGCTAGCTAAAAATATGCTTATGCTATTGACCAAACAGTATTGCAAATAATATAGTTTATGTGTGATTATTTTGAATCAGGTTGGTCAGGAAATGAGCTAGCCACCCCCTGCCAATAGGAGAAGAAATGGGTTTGGGAATTCTATTTATATTGGTCTGTAATAGTGATGACAAAATACAAACTCATTTGCAACCATAACTGTGAACAAGCCTAGATGTAAAGAATATTGGGAAAGCATGGATATATTAGGACTATTACAAACAGTTTTTCTGTTGATCATGTTTGTAAATAAAAGACCACTTCACTGGGTTAAAAAAAGATAGGGAAAAACAAACAAGCACATATTAAAGTCTTAAATATGGATTTTTGCTTATTTTATTTTTCTTCCCTTTGACACAGGTCTCATGTAGCCCAGGTAGTCCTTGAACTCACTCTATACTTGAAGATGACCTAGAACGTCTGATCCTCCTTCCTCCACCAATTGAGTGCTGGGACTGCAGGAGTCCACCACCATGCCTGGTTATGCCTGGTTTATACAGTGCTGGGAATTGAAGCTAGGACTTTGTACGCATTAAGGCAACAATCTATCAACTGACTTATTAAGGACAACATATGATCTTTAAATTCAAGGTGTTAAGGTAAATTGAAACAAGGGGAAGATTGGGAATTTCATTTTGCATATTCTTAGACACAACTCTGTCCTAGGGTTGGACTGTTTTATGGTAATGGTACCCCAGTGTGCGAGAGTGGCCACTAGGCCCAATGGATAGATTTTGTCCCAAAAAAGCCTCCAGTAGCACAGACATGAGCTCAATCAGAAATCCTTGGCAGTTGTTCACACCTTTTCTCTTCAGACGGATAAAGAAATTTTCTCAACCCGCATATGGCAGGTTTGATTAATCTCTTACATCATCTCACAAAACACCAGTTTCATATTGATACCTATTTTGTATGATAAATCTATTATAACCATTTGTGCATCTTTCTGTTCCTAGTTGGATGACCATGGATAATCAGTATTGTCATAAATTTTCTACATCGCTCAGCGTGGGCCTTAACTCACCTTATGATGTTGGAACCACATCACTGACTACAGTGACTCTTCAAACAACCCCACTTTACTATGAATGCTGAGTTCTAATGGCAGTCATCACCCATGCTGTACATTCTGAGCTCTTCTTGAGTTTAGTCTAACATGGCTGTTGCTAAGGAATTCAACCAAGAGGCATTATGGGTAGTGATACCTTCTGATGTTTTGCCCTGCTCATTGTGTTTACTTGCTGGTCAGCTCCACACAGGTAGAGTCGTCTTGAAGAGAAACTACAATTGAGAAAATAAAAAAAAAAAGCCTCCACTAGGTTAGCCTGTAGGGCATTTTCATGATTTATGATTGGTATGGAAAGGCCCAGCACATTGTGGGTGGTGCCTCACTTGGTGAAGTGGTCTTGACTGTGGGAAGAAAAGAGGCAGAGCAAATCACGGAGACTAAGCTAGTACTCAGTGTTCCTTCATCATCTCTGCCTGCAACTTCCTGCCTTGATTTCGCTCATTGATAGAGTGTGACCTGAGTGTAAGCTTGAAATAAACCCTTTCCTCCCGGAGTTGCTTTTGGTCACTGTGTTTACGGTATCAGTAGAATCCCTAAGGCACTTACTCATGATATTTTTGTTGTTGTTATTGTTCTTATAAGTCATTGTGAACCTGCTGGTAAGGCCTGTCCTGGGTTTTCAGAGGCTGGGGTTATAAGCTTAATTACCTTTTTCATATCTTCTTTGAAAGGTGTGGTGTCATAATTCTTGGCAATGGAACCTCATCTTTGGGAAACGATCCATCAGTCTTTGTAGGTGATACCATAATAAGTTTCTGTTTTTTTCCACATGAATACTCTTTATTTCATTATCAGTTCATTGAATAGTGGATCCATCTTAGTCTAATGAATAAGAATACTTCTCTTTGAATGAGCACCTACCACATGCTTTATTCTTTTTCTTTTTCTTTTTTTTGCCCCCCCCCATACTTTTTTTATAACACAACACAGAAAAAGTTCTCAAATGCTGACATATGAATTTCTTCCTCCTTTCTGCTGGTCTAGTATAGCACCAGTATTATCACATATATTTTGATTTTTAGAGTAATGTGTGACTACTTGATGGTTAAGGCAGAAACCAAATCAATTAATACATTACTATAAAATAAGCAGCAAGAAAAACACACTCCTTCAGCTAAGCAAATGACAGGAGATTTTAATTCAAGGAGAGGAATACAGAGGGAATAGAAAATCCACACAGAGGGTGTGGAAATTTAGGATGAAAATGTAAGAGAAGCCACCAGTCTGGAGTAAAAACTGGTTCTGCCAGGGAAGCTAACGGGGAGGTGTGTTTCCACCAGGTTTTCATGGCCACCTATCAAGATCCAAATGGAGCCACTGCTTGCCTGAAGTTCTGCTAAGGCTTATTTTTGTCCTAAACAATTTTCAAGTCCCTACTAGATAAATACATGTTGGAATTCTCTTTTCTGTTAACCAGAAAACTCAAAACTTTTCTCTGCTCCATAACTGGTCTCAGACTTGGGAACTAACTGGAACTAGTAGGTGGAATCACCCCTGATGGCAGTGGAAATGGACCAAATTTTTTCTCATGCTGAAAACAAACAAACAAAAATAAATTATTACTCATCTCAGTTTTCAGATGAAGGAAAAAATAAAATAATGTATATTTATCTGATTTCTAAGTTCTAACTGCGTCTCCCATTCCAGAATTTCACTGCTTATCCTGATTTCACCTTTGCTCCTTCTGCTACATCCCACTCAGTTCTTTAATCCTTCCTGCCCATTTCTCCATGACCCCTTTATTTCTTTTTAAAATTTTTAAAACAATATTTTCTCATTTTACATACCAATTCCAGTTCCTTCTCCCTCCCCTCCTCCCACTCCCCTCATCTTCTCCCACCCCACCCCTCATCCACTTTTCAGAGAGAGCAAGGCTTCCCATGGGGAGTCAACAAAGTCTGACATATCATTTTGAGGCAGAACCAAGGCCCTTCCCCCTATATCTAGGCTGGACAAGGTATCCCTTCATAGGAAATGGGCTCCAAAACAAGCCAATTTAAGAGCTAGGGATAAATCCTGGTCCTAATATCAGTGGCCGCACAGAATGACCCAGCCACACAACTGTTACTCACATTCAGAGGGCCTAGTTTGGCCTATGCAGGTACCCACTGTCAGTCAAGGGTCAGTGACTCCTACTAGCTCAAGTCAGCAGTTTCTGTGGGTATCCCCTTCACGGTCTTACATCAATATGACAGCTAAAATGATGGCCAACACATCATACCACGTACTTTCCTACAAAGAACTGATCATACCAAGACAAATTTGTCAGAGGAACTATATGAATAGTGCTTTTGATTAAATAGTTTTAGGTGTCATATTGACATAATTTATAATCATCCATTGTTGACTGAGGTTTCTGTCCCACCAGGTCCCACATCCATTTAGTCCCAAGTAAACACACAGAGACCTACATAAATCATAAACTAGTCAACTTAGTAGCTCAGTCTTCTTATTAACTCTTATAACTTATATTAGCCCATAACTCTTATAATTTATATTCTTGTTTGTGTTAGCCATGTGACTTGGTACTTTTTATGGCAAGGCAGTTACATCTTGCTATCTTGCTCTGTGTCTGGGTGACAACTGCAGACTGACTCTTTCTTTTCCCAGAATCCTCCTGTTCTCATTGTACTGCCTCTACTTTCCTGCCTGGCTACTGGCCAATCAACATTTATTTACAATACAAGTGACAGGGTATAGACCATTGTCCCATAGCAATACATGAAGATAATCTCAGTTGAGGAATTATGTAGATCAAATTGGCCTGTGGTTATGGCTAAAGTGGATTGTCTTGATTGTTTACTGGCCCAGCCCACTGTGGGGAACACCATTTCCCAGGCTGGGCCCTGAGCTGTTTTAGAGAGAAAGAATCAGCAAAAGCAAGCAAGGAAGCAGGGATCTACACCTTTATCCTCTCTCTGCTCTTGACTGTGGATGTATGTAACTAGTTGGTTTAAGTTTCTGCCTTGAGTTTCTCAAGATAATGGACTTTAACCTGGAGTTATAAAGTTAAACAAACCTACCCTTCCTTAAGTTGATTCTTGACAGGATATTTTATCACAGCAACAGAAATAAACTTGGTAAGGTATTAGAAATATTATTATCCTGACTTTGCTTTAGGGAAAACTGAGTTTCCTTTATTGTATTTGGAGATTCTGAAATTGATCCATTCTTCTTCATTGCCTTTGAGTAGAATGTAGAATAGAGAAGGGGCATGTTTTAACAGAAATAGAGGAACTGTGAAAGCAGTACTACTGCACCAGAATGTCATACTGCCTAGTTTTTAAGTAAGAGAAATATACTTTGTCAAGCTCCCTTTATGTTTAGCTTATTTCTGCTGTGGTTGAGTAAAGCATCCTTTATTGCCTGAGACCAGTTGAAAAGCAGAAAGTATGTTTTAGTCTTCCATGCTATCCTAAAGAGGGCTGTCCAGAGAAGATGTTCCTAGTAGGAAGTTGAAACCATTGGCTGATGAATTTACTGGGTGGTCATCCCAGAGCTTTGTGCAGGCTGTGCAAGTACTGTGCTACTCTTCTGAGCTGTACTCTCAGCCTGAAGGGGAGAGAGAGTACAGTGATATAAAGGGATACAGAGGGAAGAGAATAGAAGTGTTAAATGAGGAGGATTCTGGAGGTTAGGGTAAAGGAAGGAATACAGGAGGGCCAACTACCACTAAAGGCCTTTAGAGAGGCCACATGGAAATCTACTGCTGCAGAAGCTTCCTCTGGTATATTCATATATGAAAGCATGTTTAAAAACATTGACCACAGGTGGGACAAAGGAACAGCTGGTTCCTTTCAAGCCCATTATCTACTGAAATTCTCTCTCTCTCTCTCTCTCTCTCTCTCTCTCTCTCTCTTTCTTCCTCTTTCTAACATCAAGGACTATTATCAGAGGGATCTCTTTTAAATAATTAAATTGTTTCAATAACAGGTTTTACCTATGGTAGAAGGAAAAATAAACAGAGAATTAACTGCCAATCGTGACCTTTTAACAAGGGACCTTTTCATCTCACCCAGGTCAGCTCTCTGTCTGTCACTGGGAAAGCCCCAAGTCTTTATAGTTCCTAACATTTCCTCAAAGGCTGTGGCTACTTTGGACAAGCAGTTAAATAAACACAGTGCCCCATGCCTCCAGGCCAGTGAAAGCACACCCCTCTCTTTTAGTTTTAAGAGATATACTCTAGTTATTTTTCTTAGATTTCTCAAATCTGCACATAAATGAACTCCTTCATTACAAATAGAAGCAGGAGTCATCTTTTAGCCCAGGTGCTATTGATAGGTTCTAGAAGCTGGGAAGTAATCTACTCACAAGTTCTTTAAAATAAAACATTAGGGGATTAATGTTCACAAAGGGGATTTTGTGAACAACTAAATAAAATGTTGTCTTTAGATATTAGAGGAGGTTTTTTTCCACATGCACAATTAACTAATGAAGCTGCTAAATGTACAATTATCCAATTATGAGAAAGGGGGAAATAGCGATTAGATAAGCTTTTCCTTGATAGAATAATTAAACCATGACATCACAAGAACAAATATTTTGCTACATGAAGAGGAAAAGTGAAGGAAAAGAAATGAATCACCAGGTCGTGGATCTGGGGAGGAAAAGAATAGAGGCGTAGAAACAGAATGGGAGAGGGGCTGCAATTGGAAGCATCAATAACATGTATTATGTCCCTAAGGTTCTGCCCTCTTCTGGATAGATAATAGTAGACAATCAAAGTGCCTCTGGATAAAATCCTAGGGAGAATGCAGGGAGACCGGTTGTTTTAGAACAAATTATGAACAACAATGATTGGGCTTTGTTGTCTGCTGTTTGCTTCTTTCTGGACTAAAAAGCAAAATAAGAAAATGTCTGAAGGACCTGTGCTTTTCCGTGGAAAAGCTAAGGATGGCTTCAAAGGTCATTTTTTTTTTTTGGAGACAGTAGACATTTTTGAAAGACTGTCTTCCAAAATCTGCACACACTGAACATCCAGCCTTTGTGAAACCCTTGACTGGGCAAAATTGATAGCATAATAATAAAAGTTTCTTTACATGCAAATGACCTTTTCTCTTTTTTTTATGATTTCTCGTTGTAATTAAGATGAAGGTTTAAAAAGAAACTGTTTTGGTATATAAAGTTCAGTTACTGTTCTATCTGCATAAAACACTTCTTTAAATGCTTTGAGTTTTTATTAATTGTAAATAAACGCACATTAATGGGATTTGGCTTGTTTTGTCCATACATATCCAGCCACATTTCTTCCACTTTTGCCCAAGATCCTTGGCTCGCCTCATATTTCCCAACACCTAATAGTCACTACTGCACTTTCAGGTGACTTTTAGAACAGGCACCTTAGATTTTAAGATTTCTTGCTTTTTTCAGCAGCTGGGAGAAATTGTCCTATACAATGTGGGTTTATAATCTTGAAAAGGTAGCTAACACTGGGACTCTGAGCGTTTTGCTTGTGTGTTCTGTATTTCCCTCGTAGGCAAGAAGCCATTTCATTTTATTCCCATTACACTTGAGAATTATGACAGATTGTACAACACGGCACATGCTTTTAAAGACATTCCAAATGACTTTCAGACCTAATACACAGAGAACATCCTGGAAAACCATAGTTTCTCAGAAGCAGGCCAACTGCTCTGAGTTCCATTGAGATGTATAGGGAGATGGATACAACAGTAACCTAAGCAACGTCTTCTAGGAAAACACAAGGCAATAAGAAAGAAAGCACCTTCACCAGTTCCAAACAGGCTGACAAGCTATCTTGTCCATCAAGAAATCAAGAAACAGGTATCTAATTGCTTTAGAGTAGCAAAGGAATTTTCCAGATTGGACTCACAGGAGGAGACATTGGTGGGTTCTAGATTATTAATGAGTCATCGACTACAAGTTGAGCTATGCCACCATAAGTAAATTTTGCTGGTTCTCAAGTATAAGAGTTCCTTGTAATCTATCTGAGATGGTGTCTCCTCTCTCCAGATTTTCTGCTTTGATACTAATAACTAAATCATATTGTAAGGAAGTCCTGGTCTATTTAGGGACAGTTCTTTGTGGGTGGTCCCTGTACCTAATATCAGAAAGAGACCAACCATGTCTTTATAAATGTTAGTCATAGGCCAGACCAGATCCATTGAGGATATCTCAGAACTCCTTTTTCAAGTCATCTTTTAGAACTTTGTACTCGCATTAAGGCTGTGACTCCTTTCCTATATTGGCCCAGATTATGGATCGCCTAGACGATCACCTAAGAAAGCCCAAGATATTTTGTGTAATTATTGTTGCTGCTGTGATGTTTTATGATACAAGACTTAGCTGTGCTTATGAATTTTTAATATTAAACATGCTGTCTGAAAGTCAGGTGGCTCACCTGTCTTTCTATATCACAGTTATTCAGGGACAAGTAGCTGTCATCAAGGGGCAAGTACCTTTCCTTGTGAAGGGAAGGCCAAGTGAGACTGGCAAAACTGAAATGTTAGAGCTCTGTAAAGCCAATTATTTAGATTATCTAGATTGATAAAATTGACATTGACAAAAGGTAATGATAAAATGAAAAAGTTAAACTCAAGGCTTTGTGAGAAAGAGGACCAATATGTCAATGACTATGAAAGAATTCTTTATAAAAATAAGAAATTACTATTATATTAACAACTATATATTTATTAAGGGTTCCTTCTTGCTGGATGCTTCACTAATCCTGTGTTGCTGTGAAATAGCTTCATTAGATGTTCTACTGACTTTTAAAATGACAAACAATAACTAAGCATCTCTAACAGCTGTACCCAATGGTACCAGACACATTCTGAGGACTTAGTTATAGTGATATTTTATTCATATTAAACTTACCTAAAGATCAGAATGGCAAAACTAAGCCACTAGAGATCAGGCAGTGATGGCACACACCTTTAATCCCAGGATTTGGGAGACAGAGGCAGATGGATCTCTGTGAGTTCAAGACCATCCTGGGCTACACAAGACCAACGCAGAAACAAATTCAGGTGGTGGGGGCTCACATCTTTAACCCCAGTACTAGGGGTCATATGCCTTTAATTCCAGCACTAGAGAGTAGATAAAATGGGAGGAGAGAGAGGCTCTGTCTGCTTAGTGTGCTTAGTCTGTGGTCGTTCAGCCTTGGAAGAGGTAAGGCTTCTCTAGTGGCTTGGCTGCTTTGCTTTTCTTGTTTTCAGGTTGAACACCAATATCTGTCTCTGCGTTTTTATTATTTGTGCCACACTTAGTCCTTACTAATGATTTGTCTCCACAATAACACAGTTTGGCGGTATAATTGTCAAGGTTCCAGAAAAAAATATCACCCCAAAAGGTACAAATGAAGAGTTTGTAAAAGACACATTTTGCAAAGGTGTAGATGATAATAAGAAAACCCAAATAGGGATGATGAAGAAAAACATAAGTAACATTGCCATCACTGTATCTTTGGGATCCAAAGATGAAGCAGTCCTCTAAACAGAGTAGAAGGCCACTCAACCAGAAGTGTGTCCTTCAGATGACAGTGGCTTCCACTGCTCTTTCTATGAGGCAGAAGGAAGAAAATCTATTTATGTACAAACCTAGCTACTGTCATCCCTAGTTCTGTAACTGGCCATGGTGTCTAGATTTGCAATTGTAATATTCTGTCTTGCCACCCATTACCAGTGTATCTTACTCCTGCCCCTTAGCTGAACAAATCTGTTCACCTTGTGGGGTGATATGAAGTCATTATTCCCAGGATGATAGACTTAGTATTTCAGGATCCCATTTTAGCATGGAAGATAGGAAAATAACCTATTTTATAATGTCTGCAGTCATGACTAGTCCAGGAGGACAGGCAGGACATGTCAAAGGATGCTAAGGCATCTCTTAGGTACCTTTTATGGTTTTGGCAAAAGAAAAGTCTTCTATTTCCTCCTGTGATTGTGCCAGTTCAAGTATAATCTGGCAGACTTTAAGTGTGGGCCCAATCCAGGGATGTTCTCATATTTCTACAAAGCCAATCAACTGGCTTTAGGTCATTGCTGAATCTGAGTTTAACTAGCCAAACAAACAGACTATTGATTTTCTTCCCAGTAAAGTAAATATACATAAATCAATTTATTTGGCCCTATATAGTTTTATATTTTATTTTTATAACCCAACACTATTAGTGTCTGCTTTCATGCATGCTCTTCTAACTCCTTTCTCCAATAAAAATCAGTAATGTTCTAAAGTCAATGGACAATGCCTGAGCTGCACTAGGATTTAACTGCTATTGGTTTTGTATTCAGAATGGCTGCCTCTGTTAGGGAACATTAGGAATGCAGAATTTTTAGCTTCATCTGTGCTCTGCTCTAATATAATCTTAACTTTCTCCTGGGTTATAGTTTTGCTTTCCATTGGTGTCAGGATAAAAATGGACTTGTGCATCTGAGTTATTTTTCTTAATTCTCTGAGACTTTCACACATGTATACAATACATATTAATCACATTCTACTCTATTCCTTTTTCTATTTCTTTCCAGACTCACCTCCAAAATTTGTGTCTTCATTTTTGTAAATAATCTACCTAGTCCAATTTATGCTGACTGTTATTTATGGATGTGAGGCTATCCGTTCATATATGGCAGAGCTGTAGGGGGACACACTGAACAGAATCTGACTCTCTCTAGAAGGCTCTCTAGAAGCCATTAAATGTCCATATGTGAGCACTTATGAATCTCTCCCACCTCCATGCTGTAATGTTGACTGGCTTGGTCTTGTATATGTCTATCGTAGGGAACCACAGCTGCTGTGAGTTGCATATGTCATTTCTGCAACATCTACAAGTTACTCTCTCTCTCTTTGATCCTCTACAAACTCTATCTCCTACAGTTCTTCTACCCTTATTTAGGGATGATCCCTGATACAGGAGGTCAGACTACAAAAATGATGTCCTATGTGTAGAGGTTGTTTTTTAACCAGGCTGTGATTTTTATCACAGACACATCAGCCATGTAACTATGAAGAGAAAAGGGGACACCAAAAAGTTATCATTACTGCTGACCTGGGAAGTCAAAAGACTTAAATCTGCCCCTTTCCTAAGAAAGTCCACCTCTAAGTGGCATGGGAGGTCCTTCTGTCTATGTGTTGCTTTCGTTATTTAATGAATAAAGAAACTGTCTTGGCCTGTTGATAGGGAAGAACTTAGGTGGACAGGGAAGAAGGAACTGAATTCTGGGAGGAAGTAAATAGAGTCAGAGAGAAGCCATGAATCCTCTGCCTGAGACAGACACCAGTTAGAATCTTGCTGGTAAGCCATAGCCACATGGCCTTATACAGATTAAAAGGAATGGGTTAAGATGTATGAGTTAGCCAATAAGAAGTTAGAGCTAAAGGGCCAGGCAGTGTTTTAATTAATACAGTATCTGTGTGACTATTTCAGTTCTGGGCAGCCAGGACAAACAAGCAGGCCCTCCTTTTACATCTAAGAACATCTCCAAAGATAGCAGAAGTATTAATTACCTCCTCCGGACATTTTAATTAGTTTTGTTACCATTGATCTTAACCACTTCATCACTTAAGTTCTTGATTTCTGTTTGTTCTTCATTTTAGCTTACCTGCAGTAATAACCCTGATAAAAATAATTATCCTCTATCTCCTGGAATAATAGTGACCCATTTACTTCCTAGAAAAACAATATCTGTGCTCTTTGAAAATATATAAGGGACCTAGCCTCATAATCCCATCTGAGACTCTTTCCTCAAGCCCGTCCTGTTGTACCTTATTTGTGAGAAGGAAGGAAATTCAGCATTCATATAGGGCTATTTAAGAGTTTTGGACAAAGGTGTAAATTAGTTAACAGAGATGGTGAAGCACTCTAGCTTGTGAGAACAAATTCAAATCAATTGCTACCATCTTTATATCCATCAGGAATGAAAAGGATTGCTACCAAATCTAGAATGAACAGCCAGAGCTGTAAAGGAAGTCCATTTCATTGGCACTTTGGCTGGAAGGAGAATTACAAGCAAAGCATAGGGATTTGGTGGTCATTGGGCAAGAGGAAGGAACACGTTTCTCTCAAAGGTTATCACTCTCTTTTATTGGTACCCCACTTAGCCATATCCTTCTTAAAGTCAGAAGTAATGCAGCCTGCTAATCTTTCAGGGCTCAATTCCAGAGTAAAGGCACCATGAGGGACAAAGAGAAGAGACTTCCTTGTTACCTAACAACGATGCTCTTTAACTATCCCCACTGTAAGGTAGAGACAAACAAACCTAAGCCTAGAGAAAAAGTCACTTGTGAAAACCCATCCAGCTCACTAGCTGCGATCCCATCCAAGGTGGACTGATTCACTGTTAGCCATGTAGAACCTACTTCCTGGAATAGTCATTTGACATTTCCTCCCACAGACCTTTTGGTGATAATGGCCTTTATTTAATGTATTACTAAACATGTTTTCAAAAAGGAAATAGTTAGGTTTCTACTTAGACAACAAAACTGGCTAATGTGCTTTCTCTTGGTGAGTGTCAGAGTTGGCTGGAGCACACTTCTCAGGCTATGATGTCTGCACACAAGTTGCCTCCTTCCGTTACTTTTCTCTCTTTGTTGATATTCCTGCACTTCTTTTTAAGGCTGGAGTATTTAGGTCTAATAGCAGACATGTTTATGTTCATCTAGTGATTTCCTAAGGCTTAATTTAGTCCTCATAACCTCATGCGCTCACGGCCACCCAGCCGTTTGTCTCACCTAGAGATATTTGCTGTGTCTGGGCACTATGAATGTACTTCCTCTGCCCACAGAACAGGGAAACGAAAACAGAAATCTCTGTGGTGCTTGGAAGAATCAGTTTAGCATCAGCTTTAGGGTATTAGATTTATTGGGCTATAAATAATGCTGAGTTATAAAAATAAGACAACATTATTCTTCAACAGCTTAAGGCTTAGTATTTTATCAGTAGGAAGAGAAAATAATTAGTAAAAAAAATGGAACAAAGTTGCTGGAGTATTTTCCTAACCTATTAAATGAACCATTAAAATGATGCTATTCTCTGACACCATTACTGTTTTGTATTTGGTGATGTTTTCTCCTGGGAATTACGGTATTAGAGTGATTTTTCCCTGAGTATATTTTGGAAATCGTATGTAAAGATGGTAAAGGATATTTGACTTTTCTTGAGTTGTTCTGAGTTGTATCATACTAAGCTGAAGACTTCTTATCTGCAGTGTGTTTCTTTTTGAGTCTTGATCAGTGCTGTCACTTTTACTATTATCATGTTATGCCAAGCATGTGTTCTAATTAAGTGTCAAGAAGCCAATCTCTACTTCAGGAACATTGCAGACAATACACCTCTCTTTGGGCCTTTTTATATTAATTTCTGTGCCCTGTTTGAACAAGTCACAGAGATGTAAAAATACATCTCTCAGACTAGAAGTGCAATATATTGTATGAGCAAATTAAATAAATATGTATAAGTAAAATTAGGAGAATTGTGTTTTAATGTAAAGATTATGACTACCCTCGCATGTTATGCTCAACATATTGAAATATTGAACATTGCTTTTCTTGATTATCCAGGATGCACTAGAACTGTCAAATGCTAGAGTGGGAACAAGTCAAGAAAAACAGCATCTCAGAAAACAGAATGTAAGAAATAGCACTAGGTCATAGAGGGCTCTGATAGGCTATGTCTCAAGGCAATGCTATCTTTTTCCTTAGTCTTCAGCTCTCTGGCAAATTCTTATGAAAAGAGATACTAGAACATGCTTTGTCCAGCTTCATATAGCCAAGCACAGCATCAGTAGCAGGTTTGAATGTTATAGCACGCTCTTTTACTACCACTTAGATCTTGAAGGCCCTTTCCCTTGATTTCAGGCCATTCAAGGTAGGGAAGGGGAGTTTCCATATTTTACCTTCAAACCTCAATCAGTGGGTACTCATGGGCATGGTGAGGTGGCAGTCCTCGGGGCATGAGGCATCTGTGTCCTCATTTGTAGTCCCTTGTCCTGAGAATGACTAAAGTACCCCATGAGGCCATTGATTCAAAACGCTCATCTCAAAGCACTGCACATATTAAAGGTTTAATAAATATTTTCTGTTAGAATGATTATATAATGACAGTAAGACTTTTTGAGCATATCTCAGGGTTATTTGACATAGTGTCATATGAGGCTATTTTCTGAGAAAAGATAATCACCTCATGCGATGGAGGTAATTTGAAAAATATTCTTGGTCTTATTCCAAGGCATTCTTCAATGTTCCATTTTATTTGATCACCAAACATCAAATTATGCTCCATTAGCTAATGAAGTGAGTAACGCTACTGATGGGCTTGACATTTTCTGACCAGTTGAAAGAAATTAACCATGCCGTCTATAAACAGCCAGGAAATTGGTGACCTTTCGTCCATTAGCGTCGCGATGACACATAGAAAAAGGTAAAGAGAGATGATTTATGTCTTGAAAATGAGTCGAGGATTCATTCGTGGCCATGAGCAGAATGCTGGATTTCTAGGAAAGCACGTCTCTCAGCTGCTGTGTAAGGGAGGAAAACATAAAAAGATTAAAAGCATGCTATCTCAGAAGCGCAGGTTTTAATGTGTTTATCGCTATGCTGCAGCTTGATGCTGTGGAACTTTGCTGGGGCTGATAGGCTGCTGTCGTTGGCCCCATTTTGCAGGTGATGGGCCTAGATTTATACAAAACCCACTCAAGTGTACGCTTCTTATATCCTGTCTCTGAAGATAACAGTGCGACATTGTGAGTGTGGACTCCAATCCAGACCGACCTCTGTCTGTTATAACACTGTAGAAAACCTCACTGCATTGTTTAAGTAGAGCTGATGAGACCCCTTATGAGCCTTTGCATTACATCCTATCTTCCACTCCCCCACAGTTTAGTGGAAGATTGACCGATGAGGAAAAGAAGGTATCACGGACCAAAACTGTCTGCAAGCAGAAAGCAAAGCCTCCTTACCTGCTTCTCTGACCTTCCAGGTCTCCCTAATCCTATCACTGGCCACTCCAGCTTCGCGGGCTTTCTACTTTTTTAAAACAGTTTGTGTGCGTTTACTTCCTCCACTCCAAGCAGACTGCAACTACTACTCTCTCCTTGCACGTTTTCCTCCAGACTTCAACTTGTTTCTTTCTCGCACACAGATCGTAGCTCAAGAAATACTCCTGCAAAGTCTTTCCTGACTTTCCCCTCCCACTGTCACAAGATCTCTTCATGTCCTATAATTCTACATTTTATGGTTAGAACTTTTCATGTTTGTATTTATAAATTATATATATATATAATTATATAGATAATTATATATACTTGGATGTCTTGATTATTTCAGTGGGTACCAAATAATGGAAGAGGAGGTGCTTCTCTTGCTTCTGGGCAAATTGTAGTTTCTTATGTATTACTTGTATTTATACCTGGGAATCAGGATTTGGGCATGCACAGTCTTAAAAGAGCAGGACAAAAGGCACAATTTATCAATTATCTTTGTAGAGTTGGTATTATAGAAGAAAATACATCCCTGTAATGACAGGAAAGCAAATCAAACAGTTTTAACTCAAAATCAAAGCAGCCTGGCCTGTGGTAACAAGTCACCATGTGAGAACAGCACTGTATTATGGGGAACTTAGGAAAGCATCTCATTCAGTCTGAAAGCATAAATCATTCATCGCCTTCTTCTAAGTGACAGCTCCAGAGTGTCAAAAGAATAGAATAAATGGGTTATTATAATACCCGCAAGGAAATTAGAAAAAATATTGGTGAGAAGGAACAAAATGCAAAAGGTTTCTATTGTGTATGCTTAAGCCAAAAGGGGTAGTCACACCATTTCAACCAACCATTTCTTCCTTTGACATGTACACACACATCCCCACCCCCAACCCCCACCCCACACATTATTCTTCTACATTGGTGTCTTGACTTATCTCATTTAGAGTGTCTCAGTTGGAAGCAGGTGAGAGTTTATTCTGTGCATGAGAGTTTTCTGCATTAAGTCAGAGGTCAGATGCCCTGACATCCCCTGAATAGAAAAAAACATGGGAGAGATGACTTTAAATGAAGGAGAGAAAGATAGATAGATAGATAGATAGATAGATAGATAGATAGATAGATAGACAGAGAGAGAGAGAGAGATAGAGAGAGAGAGAGAGATAGAGAGAGAGAGAGAGAGAGAGAGAGAGAGAGAGAGAGAGAGAGAGAGTGTAAATGATACTAAGGATGTTTGAAAAGTCAGTAAGGAAATGTGATTCATTAATCTTATTTAAAATACATATATAACATATGGATACGTATATTTATGGGTTAAATATATTTATCCCTCATAGTTTGATGATGTTCTCTACCAAAGCCAGCAAATATATAACAAAAAACTCAGTGCCAGGCATAGGAAATGTCCTTTATACTTGTTGTCCAGGGGAGTCTAAGAGACTATCAAAACAACAAAGGCTATTGACATTGCCTTTAGTTGATTCTCAGAGTTTGAATTTGAAACCCTGTTGTTGAAAACACCATATGTTTCAGATTTAGGACTTAGAGGAGTCAAGATGGAACTGACCTGGAAACCACCCTCCCAGAGGGTTAACCCTCACAGTATCCAAAGGTGTTATGCAAGTCACCAAGTGAGAAAAGCAATCAATAGTCCTACCCAGATGAAAAGCCTACAAACACAACAATGACCAACATAGCAAGTCATCCCCAAGGGTTATGTGATTGGAAGTGAGACACACTCAGTTGGAGAGAATTTGTGTCTGGTGCTGTAAACATAGACAACTACCCATGCTTGGAAAGTTCATATGCTAGAAAAGAAAACTTACTACTCCTAATTCTGAAAACAATGTAATTTTCAACTACTCTAAATGCTTATCCTTAGCTACAGATGGTGCAGCTCTACCCCTTCAAAAAAGATTCATCTTGAAATGGAGACGATTATAGATATCCACAAATGGTCAAAATGTAGAGAATTGGTGATTATGGGAGTGCTTGGGTACAATTGAGACATCTACCATGTGTGCCCTACACCTAAGGCACAGGGAAAGTCATGAGTGGGGAGGTTGGAAGACAGGAAGCACCAGAAGACCAGTATATCTTCTCCTAGACGTGTATTCTAGACATAACGGGAAGCTGAACCCATGAAATCTCAACTATATGGCTGCCTAAAAGAACCTATATAATAACTGCTTCAGTAGATGTCCCATTTCACAAGACTCTCACTCCTATCTAAAGAACTATGAGCACTCTGTAGGTGCTGAGAGAGGGGACATCAGTTTCTCTAGAAGTGAGCTTGATAGGTTATCTAGTCCTTATGTCCTATAAATGTGACATAAGAGAAATTTCAAATCCTCCTCATATATATATATATATATATATATATATAGAGAGAGAGAGAGAGAGAGAGAGAGGAGTGTGTATAGGGAAGGATGAATATTATGGATATATAATACTCACATATAGACTTCTCAAAATGTAAATTAAAAGAAAAGTAAAAACATGTAACATAATGACAGTGAAGAGTAAAATGGCTGTAAGTTTAATTACAGTTAATGTTCATGTGCAGTAGGATATTATTCTAGTTCAGTTTCATATTGTCTTATTCAAGTCTCAAAATATCTTCAAAAGTAGATGCTATCAAAATACATTTTTTAAGATGAAAAAAAACTTTAGGGAAATTAACACCATATTCTCAGTGTCATTGAAGTAACAAGTAGCTGAGCCTGGATGATTGCCAAGGTATGTTTCACTCCAAAGAGGATTGTACTGAGGAGTGTGTCTATTGTCCTGGCTCCCAGGGCTATCACATCCTGGTAAAACAATAATAAAACTTACACATGACGTATCCATTTACAACACATTCCCGACACCTGTGGCTCAGACATCATTGTGGAAGAGGAATGCTCGAAACAGACAGAAAACAATATGTTTGCTATGAGATTGTCTCGTAGAAACTTCAAAGAGTACACACATGAAGTCTCATCAACATGGCTGCACTAAACAAGACCTAAATGATTCCAATGGATGTGCTTCACATTTCTTCGCCTTTACTTCAAGGTGTTGAAATTAGTCCAGTTCTTGTAGAGAACCCAGTGAAAGGTCTTATGACATTAGTTCAATCTCTTCTTGGTCATTTCACTCCCTTATTCTCCACTGATTGTTTAAAATGCAATTGCAATGTCAGCATGCAACCAAAAGCATCAAAATAATCTTGCCTTCTCCCCTTGGCCACTCATTGACCTCAACTTTTCTTCCTTCACAGCAGACTTGCATCTGTTGCAGATGTCCTGCTCTAGAACATTCAATAGAAAGTGAGGATACTCATGCTGTTTTAGTAAGTATATGAGGATATAGCAAAGCATCTAAATATAACTGAATACATGTTAAAAAAAAAAGCATTCATTACCATGGGAAACCCTAGCAAAAAATGAACAAAATATATAGTAAATATAGTACCTATTAGCAGTGGTAAGATTGGAGACAGATTCATTTTTGAAGTTTGCCTTTTAAATATATTTTCTTCAATAGACCTGTTATCATTTTACATAAAAGAATATTATGCCCCAGGCTGACAGTTTGCTTTGCTTCATATATTGCAGAAAAGGAAAGCCTCTGGACTTTATTTTTAAATTTAATTTACAGAGAAAATGAGGAAAATCTCACTGGAGCAAAGACACAAATAATATGCTTTATGCCTCTATAGTCTTTTTTCTAACAGGGCAGGAGTTGAGAAGCCTGGAATCTCTGCCCAGGTGTGGCTCACGAGGATACCCTAGGTGAGATAAGACAAACACTGAATGCTCCTTTATTTCTGATGCCGCTAAACATCAGAGCGTAATACCACGTGGCACATCATAGGCATCCCTACTGTGGACTGCAACCACAGATATGTGCCACTTAGTTCAGCTGTGCCCACCTTCTGTGGGAGGTATGTTCCCAGGTCTTATTATAAGATCCAACTTTCTGTGAATTTTCAGGGAGCTTACTGTATAAAGTACTTCAATTAGGTCACATGTGTGATAATTTTTTTTCATCTTACATTTCTTTATATTTTAAGGGATATTTGATGAAGTGGAATAATTGTATCTGTGTTCTTTTAACCACTGCATGCCAGAAATGTTCATGACTGCCTTGTATTCCTTTGCAGGATTCCTTTTACTTAGTCGACCCGTAGTTGCTAAATTTTCATATTGCTCTTCACATTTTACTTATAGTTTATATATCCTTACAGCTATATGAGTAATAAATCCATAGGCTATATTCTCAACAAATATGTTTCTAAGATACTGCTGCTATAATGGAATGGCTAAGTGACTAGAGAAAGATGTACACAAATTCATCAGCAATGTAAAAATTATATTTCCCACTGATCAGTTTTGGGTGTCAATATTAGCAAAATATGTCAGCTTGATGTTTAAAAGTCTCATACCATGTGAATTTCCATGACATGACAGGAAGATTTCCCTCAAAGTTCTATATGCTTTGAATGAAGCTTTTGATGTTGCTAGAACATGAGAATACATACGTCAGAGGGAGCATTGTCCAGGTTTAAACTGAGTCACCCTAAGTATGTCACTAAACCTGTGCTTTATAAAATAGTGATAGCTGTTGACACTCCTTTAGGAGAGTGCATGATGATGGTATGGACTAAAATACATGACTTTCTTGGAATGGACTTAGAGCATAGATATCCTGAATAAAGGTTAATGTTTACTGCTTCTGTGGGTGTTCTCTGGTGAGTACTGTTCTCTAAGACTGTCAGTGAACCAGAGAGAGTACAGAGTGATGCCCACAGTGACTAACAAGCAAGAAAACAAGTTCTGTCAAGGTGATATAAAAGCTAGCAGGAGTGTTTCCACCAGGAAGATAAGACATGCATCAGCAGAGGCCTGTGAGAGTCATGGTTTAGATAGGCAAAGGTGTGTGAAGGAAAGGGATTGCATCGTCTGCTGATGACACTGTGAGCCCCTCTAGGAAAAAATACATCAGAGTTCGGAAGACTTTTCCAGGGATGAGAATGTTGTAGAGATTTTTATTTCATTGAATATGATACTAAGTTCTCTCCTCCACTCAAGGGAAGCATCACTATGATTTATATATAAAGAGTTCTTTTCTCTTAAATTCCAGTAGTCTTGAAGACAAAATGTATTTTCTCCTTACCTGTCTCCAAAATGGGAATTTAGGAATAGGGACTGACTAATTCATGATTTACTCAGCCTCAACACTGTTAGTGGAGGATTTAATAATCTGAGACAGTCTTTTTCATTTTCTTGTAATCTTCCCCAATTAAAGTGCAAGTTTCTTCGTTGTCCCCATGGGAAATTCTACGCAGGATAAATATTCTGAGAATCTTCTGTTTACTACTGTAGAGAAACACTCCACCCCTCTCTGCCCCACTCTGCATTTTCGAAGGGCTGACCTCTACAGGTCCCACCAGTGGGTTCTCCATTTCTCTGACATATGAAGAGAACAAGTAGGATATTACAAACCTGAGGAAGACTATGCTGCTGATATTTGGCCCATCCCTAAAGCACCACCATGACCTGCCTAGTTCTCTCATCCAATGGGTAGATACATTCGGCTGACTCTTCCAACGAAGTTCTGTTTCTAGGCCCAGTGGCTGTTTCTTTGCTTTGCTCATCTGTGTCTGGCTTTGGTGAGGGTTTAATGCTTCACACATCCTAATTTTTTGCTTCACTGCATTACTCTCTTTCAGCTCCCTAATTTGTGACTCTCTTCTGTTTTTTTTTTTTTTCCAGGATCTTGAATGATGCAGAACTGTTTTCCCGCACTCTGGCTTTTCATCTAAGCTTGCCGTGTTCAAAGGCTCGGCTGTAGAATCCTGGCCCAAAAAGTCTGGCCATAGATCAAGTGATATCTCAGAACTGAGATCTCCAGAGAAATCCTTTCAAATTCAGCTTGAAGTCATTGGTAACTCAAAGAAGTGCATCACAGTAAAAATAATAAACCAAATCAGTAAGTAATCATGCCAAAAGTGTATTGTTGGGATCTTGCAGGATATTTATGCTTTTCATACCTCATTTTCACTGTCTTTGTAGAGGTAGTGTTTGAAGGGCCCTGGAAGTTTTTAATCTAGCTTTGTAATCTTTAATCAAGAGCAACATTCTATTCTTGTAAAATTGAACACTTCACATTTGATGGAGCAAGTGTGGGTATCGATTCAAAGCATGGCCTTGGGTGTCATAGAAATCTAGGTTTGACTCTACTATTTATAACTAACAACTGCCTGAATTGAAAAAAAGTCAAAGAAATCTTCTAGATTGTACTTCTTTATTTAAGAATTGAAGGTTATGATGGTGTTTAGTATGTATTGTATATAGGATACTTAGGAAAGACTAAGTGCTCAGCCAGCTATCATACCTAGTATCACAGTGGTTATGGTATTTTCCTTACAAGAAGATACCATCCCATCATCCATTTTAACTAAGACCTCTTAATTATAAAGTGTGTGACGAAAAGTAGATACAAGAAGACTGTTCTCCATGTAAACTTTCCTCCACACTGTTGCATCTCTTTGAAAGAGGGACCAAGAAAGTGAAGGAAAGGGAGGCCCTACACTCAGAAGAAAAATACAGATGAGGCAGAATTAGACTTTTATGAGATAAGTGATGATTTTTCTTAAGATTATCAAGAATTTTGGGTTTTTATGTGAAACTTCTACATTTTAAAATGTCAGCTCTACATTTTCGGTTTTCTTTTTTCAAGATCATGCCTGGAAAAAATAAAACCTATCTGATGACTTAGTCATCAATCTAGGACACCAGTATGAGTTCTAACTAGAAGATAAACAAAGCTCCTGGTTTTAGTATTACTAATAGAGAGAAGACAGGGCTGTCAATTCAGATAATTCTCTCCTCTGGTGGAATTCATGATAGGATAGAAGCAGAGAAATTTGTTGGACCATTTTCTAATACCATCTCCCAGTCTGAGCGATGATGGGGGGAAGAGGAGAGACACGCAGGGATGGCTCGAGGCTCAAGGGCAGCACTTGGGTCATCTCACTAAGGAAGTGAAGAATGGAGAACAGAGGGCTGAAGCTTCAGCTTTAGTTTTCCCTTGGCTGCTACAGTCAGAACACACTGTGCTAAAAGGGGAAGAGAGTTCTTGGCCTGACCTCTTTTCTGTCTTGCTCTTCTGCTTGCCTGTGGGCTTCATTAAATGTGCAGGAACCAAGCTAAGCTGGAAAACCTGCAGCTGGGAAGCAGGCAGCAGTCTCTAAAGTAGGTGCCGGCACACGAAGAAGAGCTGGGGCAAAGGAGGCTAAGGCGATCCGGTGTCGGTGAAGCCTGTTGGTACTGCAATGAGGGTGGAAAGTAGTTCAGGAGAGGGTTACAGTGCACAGAGCAGGGGAAAGAGATGCTACCCATTCTTAGTTCTGGAGGGTGCTAATTTTCCTTCATGCCCTTCACAGACTTCAGGGATCCTCCAATCCACCATCATCCATCACACTCTCCTTAACCATCCAATTTTCATTTTCACTAAATTTATTTATTCAATGGCTCATCACTTTAGTTATTATTAAGGAGATACCTTCTCTCTAAAACAGATGTGCCCAGCCTTTGACACTTGTGATAATGCACAGACATCTACAAAGCTGACATTGAGGAACTACATGGTTGAGTTAAGAAATATCTTATAATGTGTACTCTACCATATTCATGGCTACCTTATGGTCCTGATGAGCTGCCGGACACTGGATACTGAAAAATGAAGAGATTGTACAGGGAATAATAAGAATTTAAACAACTACCCAGTTGTTTACGTTGACAATTCTAATGGGAACAAATGTGCAGCCTTTATTCATCTTCCACCCTTATTTGATAGCAAAAAGAGTACACAAAGTTTTAGGGAAGAGGGGATGCATCTTGGAGGAGTTGGTGAGAGGAGTGGGGAGGAAATTCTCTAAGAATTAGTGAAATATATTTTTAAAACTGTATTATATGTGTGTGTGTGTGTGTGTGTGTGTGTGTGTGTGTGTGTGTGTGTAAGTATATGAATAAACCCTTGAGATTGAAAAGGAAAATGCTAGGCCACTTCTTTTTATGATCAAGCCCACCAGAAGAGCACAGAAGAGCTCTGCAGAGGGTGAAGTGCCTGCAGTGATGATTTAAACACTAATGGTGCAGTTTGCATGCAGAAATGTGCTCAGGAGAACAAGTGGTTTACCTGTTGTTGTGCTGTGCAATTAGTATGGGGAAATGAGGTCTACCAGACAGACTACTCATTTATAAGGCTTTTTTTCTCCTTTCAAAGACCTCAAATGTATGTAACACTCCCCTTCCTCTGATACCTCCCCACAGCCTGAATACTCTTCCTCCAGTTTGAAAAAGAGAAAATAATATACTCCAAATTATTCAGAACTTTATTTTCTAAAAGACTGACATTCATAAGAATTCATGCCAGCTAGATTTATATTATTCAAACATTACATTGAGGGCATGACTACCTGATGTACACTGTTATGATGAAAATTAAATTGTTTGATGATGAGATTCTTCAAACATTATAACACTGTAAGAAGCATTTGACTGATGAGGAGGCTGTCTTAAAACCAGTTATAAACTTACTTTACAACCAGATTTTTGCTATCATCTTCTAATTCTGGGAATGATGCATGTAAATTTCAATTAAAAAATCAAGAAACTTCTGTCTCCAATGAAATACTTCATTCAGAAAGAACCCATTAATAGTAACTAAGTAGCTACTGTAAGTGGGATTCTACAATCAGTAAAGTCAGACGCAGCTCTGTACACTCAGCCGCTACCCTCATGCCAACATCTATGAGAGCCCATTGGAAAACTGGAGCCATCATAGAAAATGTCTCCATAGAAAATGAGGTTGACGTTGGTCTTTCTCAAGATAATTTTAGATTTTAATGATTTTCTGACCATACTGAGAATTATATAGAGAAGAGGCTTAGTGGTAGAATGTGTGGAAATTGCCTAAAAATTTAAACATGACCTCTCTACTCCCAATTCCTTCAATAATGATTCTTACACATCAATGTGAAAACCACCACGGAACTCTAGGGAAAACCTAGAAACAGCCTACTTTAACTTTTATTTTTTATTTTATATTTTGGGATCTAGAGTTTGTTTGGCTTAATGGTTGGAAACAGATACAGCCAAGGATTTTTTTTTTTTCAGTTTTGAATTCAGCAAGAAGATATTTTCTCTTTTGGTGTTATGTACAACAGAACATTCAGGAGGTGAATTACATCTGAAAATATTCATGAAAATGTGGGAAAAATTCCCAGGCACAGCTATACAAATGTAAAACAAACTGCCTCGCCTGCTAAAAGTAGAGCAAAAGGTGCTCCTAACACACGCATGCACATACACACATGCGAGCACGCACACACACACATACATGTGCACACATGCACAAACTTTGGAGCTCTTTATTCTTCTGGAATATTTACTGTGGATTAAACATCAGCTCTGAAGTTACTTCCAAATTTGAGAAAAGGTTCCTGTTTTCCCTGTGTGTATGTGTCCAATTTGAAATATTTATTAGTTTGTGATTTAACTTATACTTGAAATTGTGAGTTTCCATATTATGTTTCAGTTTGTATATGCTGTAAATTATTCAAATTAAGATAGACATAGAGATATCTATCCCTTAAATATTTATTATTTTAGGGGGAGGACATTCAAAATAAGTCATTCTTCCTAGCTTCTTTTGAAATATATACGTTACTGATGTCTACAATGACTTATAAGTTAAGATATCAGAAATTATTTCTAGTAGTTGTAAGTCACTACTTCATGGCTACATAGGCACTGTTTCTCCAGCCTCTGATTGACCAGGATTTTACTCAGAAATTTTATGAGATCTAATATTTCAAATTCTGTATATAAGTGAGATATAATACTATTTACCTTTTTATATCTTCCATATTTCTCTTGACATATGACCTTTGGGTATTCTTCCATTGTCACAGGTAACAGGGTTTCATCCTTCATGTCTAAATAATATTCCCAGTGTATGTAAATCATGTTCTCTTTTGTTCATTTGTCAGCTGATAAAAACAGTTGTTTCCATATTTTGGTTCTTGTGAACTGTGCTGTGATAAGCAGGGAAGTACAGATGCCTCATTAGCATACTGACTTAATTTTCTTTGTATATATACTAGTAGGAGGATGACTGAATCATTCAAAGTTAAACTATCAGGGACTTTTACAGTATTTTTCATTGACTTAACTGATTTATATTCCAACAAAGTTCTTTCCTTCCATATCTTCATTAATACCTCAACCTGCCCTGTGTCTGCTTCTCCTTCTTTCAAGATGAATTCTTCCTCTATCACACAGGCTGCTCTTGAACCTGTCCGTCTTCTCCCTCACCCTTCCAAAAGCTAGAATGGCAGACTATACCACACTTCGTCTACCGATAAAAGGGCTTCTTCCTAGGGTAAGGAGATAGCTCACCGAGGTTGTAATTTTCATTTCCCTGAAAATTAGAGACATTAGGCATTTGTTTGATAATTCCACGAGTTATATAATGTGTTTTGATCAAATCCACCCCCATTCCCTTAGCAGCAATTCCTCCCTTATTCCCCCCTACACACAACTATTCCCTCCCAACCTCATGTACTGTTCTTTTACACCCACTGAGTCCACTTAGTGCTATGTGTGGGTAGGTGGGGATAAGATTGTGAGTGTATGGGGGCCCAACTACCATTTAGATTTAGAAACAAGATTTCTCTTTGTCTACAAGAAGCTAAGATGTCATTTTTCTTGTTTCAAGATAGAGTAAGAGCCTCTTAAGAGTTTGTGAGTATAAGCAACATTGTTTTCCAGCTATTCCTGAGATAGTGCAGGCAGCACTTCAGAAATGTGCCCACTTCTGGGCCACCTGGAAAGACCGCAGGAGCAGTAATAGGCACTGGGGGCACACATCCACAGTTTCCTGTAGCAGCCTCAATTCTTTAAGCAAACTCTACGTAGCTGAATATGGGATTCTCGATAGTCACGGGAGTCAGAATGAAGAATAAATGGAGTTTCTTAAGCAGAGGTTATAGCATAGATGTAAGCACCAGCATTAGAAGAGAGAAATTCTGGGGAAAGTAGTGCACACCCAGGTGTGGACATGGGTTTCTCAAGAGGTTGCCTACAGACTGCCTGCTTCGTTAAGTGATTTTTCTAGGCGTGGTTGGACTTATCCTCATTTTGGTGTGTCTCTTAGGTTTCTGCTTCACAGCATGATTATAACACGCTATTATGGAAATGCTAACACTTGGTCTTTCAGGTGTTGGCTTTTCTTAGTCTGATGCTGAAGTCCACAGAAAAGGTTTAAGCTTCCTTCACTATCTTACCGGTGAAGTGAAGACCAGAGCAGATGAATTCTTTTTCTGCTTAGTCCTGCCCAGTCCTGGAGAATGGGGTGATGGCAGCAGTACTTCAGCTACCAATTCACCGCAGACCCAGAAACTTGTTCTAAGGTCAAGGACCTAGAAGGCTTTCCTCAAACTGGGCTTCGGAGGCCTGATGTGATTTCCATGTCTAAGACTGAGATTTTAATGATCTCCCTGAGAGGGAGACATGGCTCTCCATGCTACACTTCTCAGAACTTGCAGAGGGTTGATGTAGTCAACCCTTTCTATCTTGCCTTCTACATGATCTATTTTCTTTTTATTTCTCTAAAACAGATTCTGTGACCTTTGCTCTTCTGAAGTTAGTTTCATGCATGAATAGCTGTGCAAATTGATGCCTCTCTAAGGTGATGATTATTGGAGAGTGTTACTCCACAGCACCTCTCTGTGCTTTCTCTTGAAGTAATCATCAGTATCAGACATGTTCCTATCCTAGGAGAGGAAAGCTGACATTCACAGGATGCCTTTTGTAAACTTCTTTAGGTAGAAGATAATGTTTGATCCCAGTCAGTACCAGTTAGAATAGTGTCTCACTGCTGATTTTCAGATAGAGGGTGATAAATATAATAAGTGCATAAAAAAGACATACAAATCAAGAAGTGAAATTTTTTTCTGAAGTGGCACGGATTTTTAAAAAGGACATGTTAATTACCAGTTTTCTGAGAAATCGCCACACTGATTTCCAGAATGGTTGTACAAGTTTGCATTCTCACCAGCAATAGAGAAATGTTCCCCTTACTCCACATCCTCTCTAGCATAAGCTATCATTGGTGTTTTTGATCTTAGCCGTTCTGACTGGTGCAACATGGTATCTCAGAGTTGTTTTGATTTGCATTTCCCTAATGGCTAAGGATGTTGTTAAGTGTCTTTCAACCATTTGAGAGTCTTTTGTTGAGAATTCTCTGTTTAGTTCTGTGCCCTATTTTTTAATTGGATTATTTGGAATTTTGATGTCTAATTTCAAGACCATGATGGGGACACCCACTGAAACAGTTTACCTGAGATAATGGGAGCTCACCAACTCTTGCTGGACAGAGAAGGAACCAGCATAGGACCAAACTAGACCCTCTGAATGTGGGTGACAGTTGTATTGCTAGGGCAGACTGCAGGGCTACTGGCAGCATCACCAGGATTTATCCTTACTGCTTGTACAAGCTTTTTTGGAGCTCATTATCTTTGGATGGATATCTTGCTCAACCTAGATATAGTGGGGAGGGCCTTGGACCTTCCCCCAAAGCAATGTTCCGTATCTTTTCTGAGGAGTGGATGGAGGGTGGGTAGAGGCATAGATGAAGGAGTTGAGAGGAGGGGAGGGAGTGGGAACTGGGATTGTTATGTAAAAGGAAAAAAAGAGAGGTTTTTTTTTCTTTTAAAAAATAAATAAATTATAAAAAGAGAGCAAAGAGAAAAAATAAAATAGGGACAGAATAAAATAATTTGAGAAAGTTAATTAATATGAGTTCTTATTTGGCATTATAAAACAATTTTGTAGATGTCAGAAACTCATAGCCCCAGAGCCCTCTGGCCAATGAACATCCAAAGGGTCAAATACTCTGCAAGTCACAGTCAAAGCAAACCACATAATGGGATGCACAAAATGAAACTCTCAGCATGCTGATCTTCAACAAAGTAAACTGAGCAGCTTTAAAAACAGCTTCTACAATTCAATAATTTCAAAACACTGAATTCTGGATTCAATTTAAATTAATAAAGGTGTGAAAGTCCCTTCAATGCTTTAATGGGGCCTCTATTATCTAAGTATAAAATGTGGATCTCCGTGAAGGGCACCCTAGACAGGGAAACGAACTGGAAGAAGTTCCAATGCAATGTTGATAGAGTTGTGTCTGTTTACGTTGGTCGCATTACTTTTCCCATTAGCTAAATTATAGGAGCAGCCCAGGTGTCTATCAACAGCTAGATGAAGTGAATCAAGAAAGCATGGTTTATGTACTCAACAGTTTTCACGCACAAACCAGAATGAAGTTATGTCATCTGAGGCCAGATGGATGCAATTGGACATAGCCATATGAGGTGACTTAAGTCAGTCTTGAAAAAGTAGTATGTTTTCTCCTTTTGGAGTCTCAGACACAGAAGACCATCTTGTTCAGATGATGTGAAAGCAGATGAAATTGTCTTGGGCACAGAGGGAACCAAGGTGAGAACCGAGGTGTGAGAAAGGGTGTGGGGGAAAGGGATGGGGAGAGTGTGCCCAAAGCACATGCTATACTTGTACAAAAATGGCTTTCCGAAAAGCCAAGAGAACCAAATCAAATAAATCAAATAAAAATAAAAGGATATGTCTAGAGGGAAGGGGATATCACTAGCCAGTTTTGTTTTGTTTTTGTTTGTTTGCCTGGTTTTGTTTTTTTGAGGCAGGATTTTTCTGTGTAGCCCTGGCTGTCCTGGAACTTCTGCTCTAGACCAGGCTGGCCTAGAACTCAGAGATTCATCTGCCTCTCGAATGCTGTGACCAAAGGCATGTGCCTCCATGCCCAGCTAGTGACCAGTTTTATAAACAATATGACACCCTTAGAATAGCCAAAATGGAATGTTACTATAATGTCTGCTAATATCTTTAGTAGAAAGGCAACTTTCTTTGTTTTAGTCAGCATTTCTTTTCATGAAGGAGGTAGACCATTTTTGCCTATATGAAGTATGAATTTCTTGCCAATGTTTCTATTGGATCACTAGCCTTTGTGTCTTGGTTTTAGCAAGCAGCCTTTTGTGTATTAGAGAGCTTGGTCCTCTGTGCAGAACAAAGTTGTACTTTCCCTCTGGTTCAGTTTGTCATATTTTTTCTGTATTATTTATGGTGTTTTATTTTCTGTGCTGAAGTTTAAGCATACATAGTTTCATTTATGATTTTTCTTTTATGGCTTATAGATTTTTGATTCATAGTTAAAAGGTTTTCCTACTGCAAGATTTGAGAAGAATTAATCACCTGCCCTGTACTCTATTCGTGTTGTAACTAGCTAATCTTTCAATGTTAACAGTCCTGCTAATCAGTTACTCTTAGCTCTATAAACACATTTAAGCTTAGTTCTTGAAAGTAACTTCTTGCCAATGGTGGTAATGGATAACCTTTCTGCAGACTGTAGAAAAAAGAAAGGTGGGCAAATAATAAAGAGACAGCAACTCCCCACCTTCCTTTCTGGAGCTAACCTGTGTATTCGCTGATTGAGCCTGAGTATTTGAGTTTCAGTAGCAAAAACAATGTCACAGATGATGGCTAAATTTTCTAGCTTCTCACCACACCTGTCTTCGGTCTGTCAGCACCGATCATACTGCACTTAGACTTCTGATTTTTCTATTCTAATTTCAAGACCTGACGATGTGGAAGAAGAAATATCATCTTTGGTGCCATTTAAGAACTGCAGGATGTAGAGCACTGCACCCAAAGGAGCTGCAACCATATGGTGATGAAAAAAATACAGCCACTTTACAGCACAAGGCCCATGCAGAGACAGTGTAAAGGGAAACACACCCCAAAGATTGCCTCTAATAGTTAGTCATCTGTATCATTGTCTAAACCAAAGTGGAGTCCAGAGGACACAATGCTTCAGGTGATGTGGTCCTCAGTGTTCAGCCTCCAGGGCACAGGGAAGTAGAGGATGTCAATAATCAAGGAATGCTGTGGATAATTGGCAGGCAGGTGGATGCTGTAGAGAATTCAACATGACAAGTGGGAGACACGGAGATCCATGCCACTAGTAGTGTGAAAATAGTCCAGGCAATGTAAATGGACAGACATTTTTCAAAAGGACAAAGTGTCAATAAATACAGGAAAATAATAGTCATTATGGAAATGCATGTCAACATTTGAGATTCTATTGCATTCTGGTCAGAATGACTATCATTAAAACAAGCAAATTCTGGTGAGGATGTGGGAAAAGCAGAGCTCTTGATTACTGCTGTGGGAATGTAAATAGTGCAGCTACCACAGGGATTCCAAATGGAGGGTCCTCAGAACCTGATACTAGACCCTTCATATAATCCAAGTATACCACTTCCAGATATATATGCAAAGCAATCAGCTACTTAATTCATGCAAACCTGCAATTATCATGACACTATTCAGTTATTATAGAATTGGTCTACATGCCTATTAACATATAAATAGATAAAGAAAATACAGGATATTCTCATGGTGGTACTTATTTATTCAGTACCTGAAGTCAGCAAATAAATTCTGTAAAAATTAGTTTTGGCAAAACCAGTAAGAAGCTCGTTATCTCAAAAAAAGTCTCTGATTGTCCTACATCTTCATCATATAAAACCATCTAAGCACTCAGTGAAAAGTGTTCTTTTAAGGACTGAGATAATTAGTCTGCAGTTCTGACTACAGGATAAATACTCAAAAGCGATAATAGCAAAATGCATCAGTGTTCAAAATGTGAGTGTAGAAGTAACAAGGTTGTTGAAAGAAAGCAAGAACACATTCTCATAACCTTGTGTTTCACGGTGTATTATTGGATCTGTTCCCTGAAATAGGAGGAAAGTTTTGTTTTACAGGAAAATTCAATCAAATATAATAATACGAAAATTAGTAAACCTTTGTTCATTAATAGAAAATAGCAATAAGTGAATAAACAGCCTAAAGAATGAGACCATCATTTGATAATCACATATCTGGTATAATTCAAAGCGTCTATAACACGCAGTTTAATAATGAAAGAACAAATAGTTCTATCGAAAATTCACAAAAGGATAGTAGCTTACTAGACTAGAGCCACAAAGCTTTGTAAAAGAGGTTAAACTATTCTTAAAGAAATTTGTGTGCCCCAAATCTCCCTAACACTGAGGAAAGCAGGTAGGGTCACATACACATGGCTCTAAGTCAGAGGAACATTACCTTCAGTACCTAGAAACTAATATAGACATCTGCTTGGAATGCCCTAACCATCACTTGGCTTTTCTTGGCCCATCTGTTGGATTGTGCAACTCTCCTCCAACAAACAAGAAAAAATTTGACTATACCAAGAAGGGAAACATTATTCCAAGGTGACATTAAGGATGTCAAAAATAATTTAAGGATTGATGTATATGAAATGCATCTCATGCATATGATTTTAACACAGAGGATCGTGGGATGACACAGACACAGTAAATGTAATATTATATAATCTAGAGATGTCAATCACCTATGTCAGTCAAAAAAAAGGTCAGCCCTTCAGGGACTCCTTTCTTTCTTTAGGCAGTTAAAATCCTCTAAGCCAGGAAGCAAGAGGCCTTAGGGATATCCACTTGCTAGATCCCTCCCCAATCTGAGGATTGTTCTTTTTATGCTTTGATGTTCACCTTCAACATTATACTTTCTATATTGCTGTTCTGTTTCTTGCTCAATTCTTTGTTCTATAAAAGGAGTTTATGCATTGCATTTTGGAAGATCTTCTAGGCCCCTTCCCTGCCTGGTACCAACACAAATTTACTAAGAAATAAGTGTTTTGTTCCTATGAACTAGAGTGTGCTCTATTCTGTCCCTTCAAGCTTGTAGAGATGTGGTTCACCTCCTACATTATTTTGGTAATGACAATCAATCTGAAGACTATGTAGAACATTTCTGTTTTCTGATGATGAGGGCTGGAGATTTCATCAGATCCCCATGTGTTGACTCTAATATTTGAAATTTTCCAGAAATATTTGAATAAGAGTCAACATAGGAGAACTTCAGTTGGATGGCATATTTGACATAGTTTAAGCAAAAAAAGATTATCTGGCAGACAGCACTGGTTCATCTTCTAACATAGCCTCATTCTGGGACATAAGCAATGCCATATGGACCAGCTCTTCTTCTGTTCATCTCTTAGTGCTGTCTTCATCTGATGGGGTGGACACCTTTGAAAGTGCATTTGAAAGCAGTCACATTGCAGAGAGAGTGGCTGATGGGCTGGAACATACTTGGTAGTTAGGATTTGTCTTCTGAATATACTCAAGTAATTCACACAACATTCCTTATAATATACTAATATAAGTTAAATGAACATCTTCTCTATCTATGTCTATTATAGTTTTTTATGAGAATAGCTGGTGCCTCCATTTTATTTGGTCTTGTCAATATGGGCTCAACCACTTTCAGGGTTTTGAGCACAGTTATCCTGTGAAAGTTCTACTGGTAATGACTTTGTGACTCATCTATCAACATTTTCCCATAGGTCTTTTGTACAATCATCTTGCCTATGCTTCTCCTTAAATAATCCCAAGCAATTCAGCTGGCTAGTCTGAACAAAATCTTAAACTGATTTCTGCCAGCTCCCTTTCTGACCAATTACTTAATTGCTTACCCTGGCAGCCATGCATCCAGGAGAATCCTGCTGATTACACCAACTCTGAAGAGCATGGCCTAATGTCTACAAGGTTTTTGGCGATTAGGATGTCCACACAAGATTTGTCTCTCGATTAGCTTTGCTTCTTCACATAAACATGCCTTATAATATCATGCTAATGTAAAAATTAAACAGGCTTCTCACCAAGGAGAGAACAGATGTTTGGGCAGAATTGATGCTTCAAAGTTCCACTGGGAGTCTTTTCTGGTGAGGACTCCTAGGAAGCTTGCCATGAAGTCCTTCAGGTTGGCAGGCTGAGAGGATGGTACTGATGGAGGTCCAGGAAGGCCTTGACTGTGTTGGCCAGGAGTTATCACCTACAGGCCCAGCAACAGCACTGGAAGTTCAAGGGTCACTGAGGCCAGGGTCATGCACAATCTCAAGTTCTCTTGCCAAAGGGAATCATCACAGAGACCAGAGAGTGCAGTGAGTATATTCTCCCAGGGTTCTAATTTTTCTGTAGTTTTATTGGGCTATAGCTTTGCCATATCAGGGCCCACAGCTTGGGGGGGGGCTAATTTTCTGGCATAGTACACTGTGGAGATACTTCATTCTTATACTAAGGCCTGTTCTGGGCTAGGCTGTGACCTGGTGGCCTGCCAGTAACTGGCTACTGAAGCCTAGCTTTTATCAGAGCTGGCTGGTGGCAAACTCAGGGCATTATATTACTTCAAATCACATAAAATGACTTTTGAGTAACACAAACTGCTTTCTGAGTTACACAAAATGGGTTTTAAGTTACACTCCTAACACATAACACTCCCCCCCCCTTCTTGAAAGAGAGGAAGGGATAAGACCCATCTGTACCTCTAGACTACAAGTTGACAAGCTGGTACTTCAAAGGAAACCCTCCCAACAAAACAATGGAAAATATGTTGTGGACAGTCAAATAGGACAAACTTTGTTTGAAATGCTAAATGAGCCTTTGTATGGATAGCAAAGCCGCGTTATATTCTCATGGCAACAGGTCTGATCTTTCCTGGCCCTTTGATATTGGCTCTTGGTCTGGTTAAGAAGGTTTGGTATTACAGCCAGCAGGACTTCTTAGTAGGGAGTGGAGAGTGAAGAGTGTGAGCAGGGGAACTTTCTGCTAGCTTTAACACTGGGGAGCAAGAAGAAGGATCCGAACTCCTTAACTAATGCACAAAGGACCACAAGGAATGGATCAGATGGGGAAAACCCAGCAATGATTCACCAGTGGTGAGACGAGAAAGGAAGGGAGATTGAGACCTAGGCTGTGGAACAGATGGGGAAGGAGCCACAGGAAGAAGAGTTTGGTGTATGTGATTATCATATTAAAAGGGATATTAGGAAATATAAGTAGTGGATTTTTCTCCATGTCCCTGGTGGGTCTCATCTTCATAGTAACTGTACGGAAGAAGGGTTGTTGCCCCCATCAGCTTTGTGAGGAAGCATGCTATGTTCTCATTTTTACCCAGTGCCTATGTTTGACTATGGAGACCATTCCTCTTGCCACTCTGCTGGAACAAAAAGCCACTGAGCTGACAGTGGTTGCTTATAAATTCCAGGCTTGCCTTTGTAAATCATGAGTGATTTCAGTACATGCTACATACAAACACTTTTCTATGTGATAAATATAGGTCTTAATAGCTTCATGAACATCACTTAATTTTATTCTTGCTTGTACATTTTCCTCGTTTGACCACTGAGGAAACTGACGCCTCAGAGTCACAGAGAGATTCTCATACAAGAACATCTGACCATTACTGTTGACCTTTGTATCACCAGAGAGAAAGTATCTCGATAACTACCCATTCCCTGCTACTTTCATAGTAAAACATTAAATATATCATGACTTGGAGAAAAGGTGAGAGCCATTCTGAGACTTATTTTGCCCTGAGCATTTCATGAGTCTCTTTATTAGATTTCTTTCCTGATGCTAAAATTTTGATGGTTACCCCTGTTTATTTTTCTTCCCGGAGATGTCTTTGGTACCAATATGTGATTTGATACCATTAGCTAGAGTCTCTAAGGTTCCTTGATTGGTGTTTAGTCTGAAGCCCTGGGAATATGCATCCAAGTAAGACCCTTGATTTTCATAGCCAAGAAGGAAAAAAAAAAATCAATCTCCATCCCCCAGGGACAGACTGCTGGTTTCAAAAAGTCATTCCATACTGCAACACTTATTTTTTGTCATTGATTTTCTTTAGAAAAATCATTAGTACAGGACACCACTGTATATGGCGACTGCGTGATAATATTACCTACAATAATAATAATAATGCACAGCTATAATGGTATATATTAATTGACCAAATATTTACTGAGAGTGTCTAATGATCTAGGTTCTTGGAGTGTATCAATAAACCACGTCTTCAAAGAGCTTTGAATCTAGCAGGAAGAGGCAGAAATAAACGAACCAATTGTAAATATAATATGGAAATACCTTAAACAGTGTAATGTTCAGTGCTGAGGCTATTTGAAAATAAAGCCTGCTAGAGACGAGGGATGGAGAAAGAAATAACTGAGTCTCGAATGAAAACAAGGATTTAGATCACAGAGCATTTGTGGGCATCTGGGGGGAACTTGGTCTTTATTTTGAGTGAAATAAGGGTTGGAGAGAGGAGAGTCTTCTTCCATCCATTATCTGAAATAAAATCTACTTTAGATTGATGAGAGATGTAGAAGGAGAAAAAAAGAGAATCTGTTGGAAGATTGTCATAGACGTCTCATCATTAGGTCGTAGCCAGGGACGTGTTGAAAAGATATCAAGTCCTGGGTAGATGCTCAGGCTTCCCCTACAGATCTGATGGGAAGCCATGGAACAAGGGGTTATCTACAGAGAAAGCTCTGGGTAGAGCAGTTTTAGGAGGAATACCTGGAGTTTTCTGCATTCATTCATTCATACCTTCATTTATTCTTTAGCCATTAGACAACTGGCATGTAATTTGAGTCATGTATATCCCCCCTAACTTTCTAAGAGATAAAAAAAAGAAAGACAGAGGGACAGACAGACAGATGGCAGGTGAAGAGATAGAGGGTCCAAGAGTTCAAGCCATTTGCAAACTTGTCCTGCTAGATATGACCTGTGCAGCTATAGCCTGCCATATGTGGCTTGAACTGCCAAAAAAAAAAAAAAACAGAAATATTGGAAAAATATGCTGCCTGTTTATATGCTCTTAAATCTCAAGTAAATTTTAAAACATATTTCTGCCCAATATACACTTTCTCTGAGATGCTATGGATATTTCTCTCCATTTCATACACATACATATACATGCATATATAACGTATGTATCTGACAAGTTCACAAATGTGTGCAAAGTATTTTCATCACATTCACCCCTGCTTTAATTTCCTTTATGTTGCTGTAATTAACGCAGTACCCCAAAGCAACTTTAGGAGGTAAGAACTTATTTCATGTTCCAAGGCATCCTCCATCATTAAAGGAAGTCAGCACCTGTGTGCTTACGCGTAAACTGGAGGCTGGAACTGAATCATAGACCCTGGAAGAAGACAGCTGACTGGTTTTCTTCCAGGTTTATGTTCAGCTACCATGCTTCTACACGCTGGAACTTCCTGCCCAGGGATAGAAACTCCCTTTGTGAGATGGACCTATCTATATCAATTAGCAATCTAGAAAATTCCAGACAGACTTGCCCTCAGGCCAATCTGATGGAGGTAATTTATCAGTTTAAGCTCCCTCTTCTGTTCTGTGCCATCATAGCCTTCACTTTTCTCTCTCAACCCCTTCCCCATTCCCTCTGCACTTCACCTTCCCAACTACTCCCTTTCCTTTCATGATTTCACAGGAGTCTTGGATTAAAGACCTCAATATCAGCCTGAACACACTGAACCTAATAGAAGAGAAAGTGGGAAGTACTCTACAACACATGGGCACAGGAGACCACTTCCTACGTATAACCCAGCAGTACAGACATTAAGGGCATCATTGAATAAATGGGACCTCCTGAGACTGAGAAGCTTCTGTAAAGCAAAAGACACTGTCACTAAGACAAAAAGGCAACCCACTGACTGGGAGAAGATCTTCACCAACCCCACAACTGACAAAGGTCTGATCTCCAAAATATATAAAGAACTCAAGAAACTAGACTGTAAAAGGCTAATCAACCCAAGTATAAAATGGGGCACTTAGTTGAACAGAGAATTCTCAACAGTAGTTTGGACATTTTATAGGCTCCTAAGTGCCTTGCCTTCAGACTTCTTGCCTTCCTAATTGGGCCTGCCTGGGTATTCATTCTTGGATAAGTTCTTTTTGCCCCGTTGGCCACTACCTCCTGGAGTGTGTGTCTGTAGAGGCAGAGAAGACAACCCCAAGAATAAGGATCAACCTGTTCATGGTTTTCTAGATCATGCCACGTTTCTCTGACCCTCCTTTTTTCTCTCTCTGAGGCTGATAGAATTGAAGATGGAGGTGACAGCCTCTCTGGCTAATTCCAGCTAAAAGGTGGGTGGTTTTATAAAACGTTGATCAAAGAGAGGATATTTTCAGACATGGATCCTAGGGTTCATGCCCAGGGCTGAAAGAGTAATCAGTTGTCTGTGTAGAACTGGGTTTCTGGAGATCTATTAAATAACAATGTGTTATGTGGGTCAGGTAAAATCTATAGCCTACAAGGAGTGAAACCATTAGAATAATTATAACCCCTGGAGAGAACCTCATCAAAACACAGTTGGAGCAACCTTGCCTTTATTAAAGGAGAGCAACAAGGAATCCATGCAACAGTACTTTGCAGGGTTTGATGTGTCAGCTACACTGGAGATTTCCCTACTGCCTTTGGCCATTGCAAAGTCTTCTCCATGGAGAAGGTCACTGGGTTGACTCGAGAGCTCACAAAGTTTCCTATCTGCAGACACCACTCCGTAAGTCAGCCACAGAATTTCTCTCTACTATGAACACCACCTCTTGAGAAACATTAGGAAAGAAGGGTAGCATGGAAGGGAACGCTGATAGCAGACTTTGTCTTGGCATTCGGAAAGATGGATCATAAGCCCATGGACTCAGGTGCCATATAAGTGGTGGTGGAGTCATATTCCTGGATATCTGTATCCCTTATTCAGTTCTCTAGCCCTGAATTTGCCTTCGTTAGAACGTTGCAGCCTTTTCCCTCCCCTGAAATAATAGCAGACTTTATGTTCTATCCCAGACGGGGGGTGGGTGGGGTGAGGGCTTTTCTAATAAATGTTTCTGCTCAGAAGTGTCCTGTTCTAGTTTCCCTGTGATCTCTAAGCTTACACTGATGCTGTCTAGTAGGTCCTTTTTACACAGAGAGGCTACAGCTGCCTTGCTCTTTTGTTTCTCTGAACCAAGTCTAGAATATTTACAGGACAAAATGGGTCTGCTGGAAGATTATGACTCTTTAGTATAGTTAGGACACAAGTAGTGGACTTAGAACCTGCAAGTATCTCACTGACATCTGCACTCGCAGGTAAAGAGAGGTCTGTGTGTGCCTTAGATGTTCCCAGAGTCAGCCTTCCCTCAAAGGAGAGTGAATTTTATGATCCTTATGGACACAGAGGGCCTTACTCAATATGGTCAGTGGGATGGTCACAGTTTGGGGAGAGCGGACCCATCAGGTCACACTCAGAAGTTGGGTTCAGACAAGATTGGGTACATTCAGGGCAATGTGGCCTCACCTCTTGCTCATTGCTGCAAGGGCTGACCTATCTAGGGTAATGCTGGAGAGCTCACCCTGGTGGTGAGGATGGGGGACAGCTGGTGGGCTATCCAACCCTGCAAGTACCCAGGCCCAGAACCAGGGTTATGTGTTGGCTTACCCTCAAATCTACCCCAAATTTTATCTGCTGGAGGATGTGAAGGGGCTGGGCCTGCAAACCCAAAGCTGCAGGATCTCCATGACAAAGAGTAACAACAGGACATCCAAGTAGTTTTCTAGTGAGGGCCCAGCATTGATAGTGTAGCAGAAACCAGAGAGCTTGATGCAGACCAATGATTCTGTGCACTGTGCTACACCGCATCATCCATGATGAGATTTTGCCTTTTCTTTTCCCTTTCTCCCTCTTTGTTTGTCTCTTAAATTTTATTTTATTATGGAGTGGTTTCAAGGGCTGAAGGCAGGTGGGAAGGGACAAGGAAATGAATGAGATCGAGATGCATTCTGTGGAAGACACAAAGAACAAATAAAAAGAAAGGTTTTTTGTTTAAAGAAGTTGGGTTCATCACTGAGGTAACTATTCCACAGGCCTATCACAAAAGTAGGGCTGACAGTCTTTGGGACAGTGTTCTGTCTTACAATTACTCATTATGGTCAGGTTCATGCATCCTGTACTTGGATATTCCTAACTGGTCATGGACTACACAATGTGTTAACCATTCTTGGTCAAGGGTGCTTGTCACACTGATGGAGATACAGACAGGGATCTGAAATTTTGATTCCTAACACTGGAATCTGTCAAGGAATTATTGAAATGAATGCTCTTATCTAGGCTCAGGCTAAGAAAAAGAGCACCCCTGAAAAGGATCCTCTTTATGTTCAAGGTGGTCTTGTGCCATTTAGCCAGGAATTTACACCAGCTGTCTTGACAGGCATAAAGAACAGGAAATCCAATTGTCATTCCGAAAGGGGGTCTTCTTAAGGACTTTTACCAGTACTAGCTCTCCAGAGCAGAATGGGGACTGCCCCATCTCTCTCTTCCATCAAGGGCTCCTTTCCTGACCTCTGAGAGAATCTGTTAGAGCCTGGCTAAATGAGTCAACGCTGGACACAGCTGGATAGTCTCCAGTCACGCAGCAGGGCTCGACATAGGTAAGGCCTGCAGGCAAAGCCTCGAAAGGAGTCAGAGCCGGTTCCCCCAGGATACCCCTTAGCTACAGCAAACTTAGGGGCAACAGCGAGGCTCAGAGAGTTCGGACCTCTCCTATCAACTTAGTGAGATGGATTTTGTAGAAGCTGCTTATCCTCTCTACCTTTCCAAACCATGAGGAATGCTAACCTCAGTGGAGCTTAAACTCTATTACTGGAACTTGAGTGACTCCTGGAGTGACTTTCGTTTTGAAGACTACTCCATTCCATACATGCTTCCTGCATCTTGAGTCTGAGAAAGTTTCATTTGGGAGGGACTTTACAATCTGCCGCTTTTCTGTTTGGCAGTGGAAGGCTTCAGCCTGTTCACCCATGCTACTAGCAGATGGTTTTTCATACCCTCACCCCTGGAATGTGTGATAAAATCAATTTACTAATCGTTCCCTTGATATTTCTTTTGCCTCTGCATATGGAAAAAGGAGTGTGGGGAGCCACAGAAGCCCTGAGAGCATGTGCATCGTTTCTGTTGTTTGGCTCGGGTCAAGGGCTGATTACTCGGACCCATGGGAAGGGCCCGAGCCTTCCTCTGGTCCAAGTGAGAGAGTTGAGGATGTGTGCAAGGGTGAGTGTTTAGAAATGATTGGCCCTTGTGTACAAAAGGTAGTAATTGCAGCTTCCTCCTCCTGGACGTTTATAGCCTGAGGCTGCTTCTGGTCTATAGGAACCTCCTACAGAGGCTGGCTAACTCCTTACCCTGTGCTGAACAGTTATTGTGCAGAGGGTTAGCCACTCAGGCAGTGGAAGAGGCAGCTGGTCGCTAGGACCCCTGACAGAGAGGAACAATTACATATCCCGAGTCTGTACACAAAAACAGCCCTCACCTGCCAGAAAGTGAAGCTGGAGTTCTCCAGTGTTTGGGACACAAAGTGACACTGGGGATGTCGAGGGTAGGAGACACAAAGAAACACTTACCTTTTCTTGTTCTTTTCTTAATGAACCACTGAGTTTACCCGAGGTTGCTCCCAGAGCTTTTCTATTGAAGAAAAAGGATTGACTTGCCCCGGTAGCTATTCATTGCCAATATCTCCTCATCTAGGTATAAAATCTCATGAATCACATTCTTACTAAAGGAAGAAGGCTGACAGGCTCAATCTTGGGGATCTTGTATAGGTTTATGTGGGTAGCCGCAGCATCTGTGTTCCTCCACAAGCTCTTTCTGTAGTCCTTAAAGTATCCCACTTAACCTGCTAGGCCAGTGGTTCTCAACTTGTGAGTCGCGACCCCTATGGGAGTTGAACAGCCCTTCCACATGGGTCATCTAAGACCACCAGAAAGCACAGATATTTGCATTATGATTCATGACAGTAGCACAATTCCAGTTATGACCTAGTCACGAATATAATTTTATGGTTGGGGGTTACCATAACATGAAGAACTGTATTAAAGGGTCACAGCATTAGGAAGGTTGAAAACCATTGTTCGAGGCAATAACTGCCCACTCTACTGTTTGGAAGATGTAGCAAACCAGCACTCTTAGTTTGGAACTAAATAATTCCTCAGTTAATCCTAATTATATCTGTTGGAGATAAAAAAAAATCTTTTAGCTTCACTGGAGTTAAGAAAAAAAATAACTATCTCCCAGCTTTTTATAGTGACCTCTTTTAACCTTACATTTTAGGTACCAATGCAATAACTTGTTTGTTTTGGTCATGGCCTGCAATTATGATTTTTGAGTTGGTTCTGAAATTTATATATTTCCATAAATATGTTCTGTTATGGGGACACGTAATCTGTGGACCTTATATTCTATTTGAATTAAGCAAAGATCTCTTTCGTCCATTCAAGATGTGTGTTTTGTCCTGTAGATGCAGTTTTTTGGTTAGTGAGAAAGGACATGGCTCACAAGTCTGTGAGACACAGATGTGCTCTTAGGGCACCCTTGCTTCTACCCTTAACTTGAATGCCATGTGGAGGAAAAGTGGAAGGTATAGATAGCAGACAAGGGAGAAGGAGTCAGCAATAGGCAAACAGAACTCATGAACACACGGGACCTAGAGAAATTAGCACCAGCATTCTCCGTGCATTGCCACAGTCTAGCGTTATAAGTGATACCTAGAGCTCCTCAAAAGATGAGAGTTGGCCAAGTTGTAATGTATGTTCTTACTCTGGGAGCTGGTTAAAGGAGCTGAAACTGGGTACTCGGTGTGAATCCTGGTCACGATGGAGCACTGAGGTCTATCCTTATGTCTCTCATGATCCCCATGTTGCATTTGCCTTTTATTGCAGACTAATTGATTTTGTTACTGAGAAACTTCACTGCTCACTTGGGCATTATGGCTGAGTGGTGCAAATACTTCTAAAATTTAAATTTTTATAATCTTATGAAAGAATCAACTGTCCAGATATCAAACCTGCCTAAGTATGTGAGGGATGTTAAATTTTTAAATATTTTGTTTTCATGGCAAAAAAACGTCATCACATTTTAATACTCCACCTCTCCTTTTTGGGCATCATAATGGATCCATCAGTGTATCTTCTATAATGAATTACCACAGGCTGTGTGTATTAAAACAATATGGATTTATCTTACAGTTCTTTACATTGTGAGTCTCGTCTGATTAAAATTCAAGGAGCTGACAAAGCTACATCACTGCTTGGTACTTGTAGGATGGAGCCTCTGGTTTTTTTTTTTTCTGGCATCTGGAAGCTACTGCATTCCTTGGCTCACCATAGCCTTTCTCATCTTTAAAGCCAGGAGTGATCAGTTAGGCCTATTTCACTGGTTCCCCTCTCTGACCCATTCACATTGTGGTGACACTGAAATCACAGATATTTGCAGAAGAGCCTCCCTACTGGAGAGTCAGTAAATCAGCAGTTTTACTGCTTCCCCCTTTGCACGCTTCTTCTTGCTGTGCATATTGGGAATTTGTGACAAGATATATTCTGGACAGTAGGACTTGGACATTCTGGAAACTATTATTTATTCTGTCTATTGCAATAGGTCCTTGTGCTGAAATGCCTTTTACATAGAGATAAATTAACACAAATCTTAGAAATGAAATGTGCTTGAATTGTGGTGCCTAGTGTTCTATTTACAACAAACTGCTAATTGCTTACAGGGCTCTCACTAATGACAAAAACAGTCTCTGAATCTTCATGAATTTCCAAACACACTTCCAGCGAATGAAGAGATGATCACACGAGGTTACCGTTTCCTTGTCTCACTTCCTCTCTAAGATCTAATTTTATAAAATATTTCTAAAGCAAACCTCTTGAACTAACTTAGTTTGACAGTTTTGACTAGACCTGGTCAAAGCAGCTTCACTTATTTCAGGGTCAGAAAGGTACATTTATTCATGTTGTTCAAAATCAGATGCCAACACTGGGTGAGAATGTATTTAAACATTGAAGGCACCCAAAGCTGTCCAGCATTCAGAGAATAAAGGAACTATGATTTAGTGTAGTCAGTATACAAACAATACACCTCATATGGGAGATTTTTACAAGTTCGTTATAGTCCTCCCCAAGGAAGAGCAAACAAATTGGCCATTCAATATGAAATGGTCAGCCTTGAAGACATATATGATACAACTAACAATACACAAATTGGGCAGGCTTTATTTAGGACTCTTTATGATTGTACATATACTTATATTCACGTAACAACAGTTTATGATAAAAAATTTGAAAGAGAGCAAAGAAGGGTATATTGGAGGGAAATAATATAATTATAGTGTAATCTCAGAAGGAAAGGAAAAGAAGTAAACATTTACCATCATAAGATCCAGTTATCACCCTCCCCTATAATCATTTAATTAAGCTGCAAATACATTCCCACAAACTATATATTTTAGGTGATGTTTCAGTTCAGTGTGGTACTGGGATAGCAAATATCAAATTCTGTTAATTTGTCAAAATCTGCAGAAGTTTACATGATAGAGAATAAACTCATAGACATACTAATTAACTTGAGAAATCAAACAAGAGCTTGGGGAAATCCTACTATGAAATACAGAACATAACAGGGGAAAATGTATTTCTACCAGACAGTCTGACACACCCTCCCCAAAGAGGCAAGAAAGAGGATTTCACTTAAGTATCTTGGGATGAAACAAATTTTTATTTAGAGACTATAAAGTTAAAAGGAAAAAAAATGAACTGAATACAAGCTCTGCAGTCTCATTAACAAAACTACTTGTTGTTGAAATAAAGATTATCAACATCGAAAATGATTTGTGTTTGAACTGAAGTCCAAGACATCATTAAGTGGACCTGAATGATGGTGGGACAGAGGTTCATTGTCTCAGAACTTTCTAGATGAGCGAAGTGGAGTAAATTATGTAGTCCTGGATTAGAGCTAGAGACATTTGCATTAGCATATGTTTAGTTTAACATAAATACAGATGGAGAAGCCCAGAAATAATTACGGATGTATGTATATACATGTGATAGTACACATATATAAATTACAGAGTCACGCCCACCATAAGAAATGTGCAGCGATGGCATCCTAGAGGCGGTAAGTAGAGCTGGTGCCCAAATCTTAGTTTCTAGATATTCTACTCCAAAAAATAACTATCTGAACTGTCGGAGAAATTGCTGATCCTACTGTTAAGGAATAGAAAATAACATGAGTCTGAAACTTCTTAAAGGGTTGGAAGTTTTTTAAAAATTCTCATCAAAAGAATATAGGAGTCAAATTGAAGGAATTCCTGTTGCCTCAAGTTGGGACAATTAAAGCCAAACAGTAATTATCACAGCGCAGTAATTGACTTTAATACAAAACAAAAGCTTAATAGTTAACTAAATAAATACATGTGTATGGGAGAATTGCACAGTTCCAAATAATTTAAATTGCTACTCCCTCTTGCTGATAGCAAAGGTTATCTTCCCACACGCTTGACTGTGGGCTGTCTCAGCGACTTGGCTTCTAGAGAACGAAGTCATGGATCAGAGAAGCCAGGCAAATCCACCTTGACCAAGTGATTGCAGTTAATACAAACCATGTGATGAGTGAGCGCCTCAGATCCAGTGTGACAAGAGAGGTGGTTTCTTTCATAGTTTCTGCTGAGACCCCCGTGTCCTTAAATAACAGACAAAAGTAAATTGTAGGTTATCACACAGAATCACTGATCAGTCCTCAGAAATATCAGAGTCATCATAAGCAAAGATATGCTACAATAAACTACATAAATCAGAGGAGATTAGGGACACATGATGACCAAATAGAATTTGACATCATACATTTAATCCTAAACTAATGCAATAAAAATGAATAAAAGTTGTGCAAAACCTATTGAAATACAAATTAAATTTCTTCCACGGGTGTTTTATGTTTGGTACCTTATTATACCTAGTATATTGTTGGCCAAATTTTGAAATATTTCTTGCTAAAATTTAGGAGCATGTATATTTTGTATAGTAACCACCTAGCATACATCTTTCTTGAAGTCATGTGTTCATTTAAGTCTTCCTGTACGTATGGTTCTTGTTTTTCACCTATACAGTCCTGTCATTCTCAAAGAGTCAAGAGAATATTTGTACTTCATTCTTAATACGTAGACTTCAGAAAACACCCGGACCAATCAAAGAACACTGTCTAGGTTGTACATGCTTGCTTTATTTCTGACCCAGGAAGAAGTATTGAACATTTACTATTAAGTCTGCTGAAGAATTTTAAAGTTGTTAAGAAACTTTTTTTTTAACAATAACTAAATTGCTTTTATTTCTCCTTTGAGGATAATGTCTATTAGGAGTTAAGTGATGTTAAATGCCTTTTCTACACATACTGGGATCATTACATAATTTTATTTTCTCATTATTTGCTGCTATAAATTTTACTGATTGATTTTAAAGATATAAAAGCAGACTCAGTGCCACGTGACACATTTAGTTGAGAAAGCTTTTGGCCGTTTTGAATACAACTATTTTCATGTCTCTTTGTTTTGCCATTTAGAACTGTAGACATACATGCTCAACTAGTTCACTTGATTTTATCCTACAGATATCTGACTTTTAGTCTCTTCTCCCAGTAAATTTTGTCTATTGCCACTTGGATATTTTCTATTGACCAATTTCAAGATTTTTTTTCCTGCTTTATCTTATCTGTTATTTGGCTAGCTATGAGATATTTTCATTTCTGTTGTAAATGTTTATATATCTTATGCCTTTTGATATTTTAAAACATGTCTATCAATCTTTGCCCTCTTAGTCCTTCTAGAACTTGATTTATTTAGATTTATTTATATCCTGAGCTCTCTGGCAAGCATTTAAAACTATGATTTCATAGCTTATTGGGTTTATTTATATTATTACAGTAAGAATGAAAACCTCTTGTGATTTTCAAATTTCTAACTGTAATGAAAATCTGTATATATTCTAAATATAGGGCTTATCGTAATATTATTCTTTTCTCCCGTGAGGCATAGCAAAATATGGAATTTTACCAAAAACATATAAACAGTGCTTTAAAAGTAGGGGGCTTTTACAAAATAGCATCTCAGATGAGTAACATAACTCATATTTCCAATTAGTACATATATTTTAATAGAATGGTATATCTTTTAAAAGATCATATTTAATGGAGATCATAAAACTTGAGCAGATGTGATGACTTCGTGGGGAAAAGTACTTGCTTTGCAAGCTTGACAGTCTATGCAGTTTACAGAATCCAGTGTGGAAGAAAGAACCAACTCCTAATGATACTCTCTGACCTACATATATGCACCAAGGCATGATTTCATGATTCGGTACACACACAATAATGATTAATGCAATAATAATAAATTAGTTAAATTTTAGTAAGATTACTGGCCTTAAAAAGTTCCTAGAACAAGTTTAATGCAAAGAGAATCTCTTATGTAACAGGAAAATGTGCATGTCTAAACATACATGTATATGTGCATGTGTGTCAAGGTTGCAAAAGATACATGGACAAGTTTCTCATTGTAGCAACGCATCATTTATTATTTGATCAATCAAACAAGAAAGAGTGGTGCAATAATAAACACTGAAATTAATAAGACACTTGTTCTCCATCAAGGTTAGGCGTGGACATGTGTAGAGAAAAGAAAGGGGGTTGGAGTTGCGTTTGGGGGAACAGATATTTGGGTTTATATCTGAAAACAAGGAGTGACTGTGCAAGCCACCAGTAAGTGCTTCTATCTTTCGAATTCTCACTTAAAGTTCACCCACTCATTGTAAATTTATTTGAGTTTTTTTCACTATTCCTTTCCGGCCCCTAGAAAGAACTGTTGCCTTCCTTGTTTGTGACTCCCAGGTTCTTTGTTCACACTCATTAGAATAAGCATCCTGTGTCTGATGTGTGTATAGACCCGTGCTCAGCAGTTTTCTCCCAGGCATAGAGAATCTTGCTCCTAAACTGCCATCTCCTAGTCTAATTGAAACGAATTGACTGCTACTCTGTCCATTTTTATTTTAGCAATGACTATAGATGTCCAATCTGTTTACTTGTCTAATTGTAGGTTCCATTACATCTAGTTTATATAAATGGTTTGGCTTGCTAATACCATAATACCACAGTAGTTTAATATATTTATTCGTTGACTTTCTTCAATACTTATTAAAACCTCAGATAGTATTCCTATATATTGAAACACAGGATCTCTCCATCTTTTTTTTTTTTGTACATCTACACCATATTGAGCTAATTCAGATTCTCAACATACTGAAACAAGACATACTCCAAGAAGATAACTTTCAATCAATATATATTATAAAAAATACTATACCAGGAAATATGCATATTAGTAAAATGCTTGTTAGTGGTATAAACACAGTTGTTGTTCTAATTAAGGTCAGAATCCAGTCAAAAGTGAGTATTAATGAATTTGTCATGTATGAAGTTATGTGATAGCAGCAGGAAGGAAAGGAACATGTTACGGACTGACCTCGCACAAGTTTGAGAGGGTTACTCTGCTTAGTGGATGAGTGTTGTAAGATGAAAATATGCATAAAATGTCTCGAAATGTTGAAAAATTTAACTACTGACATCAGTTAAAACAAATGTCTTTAACCTCTGTTTTCTTCCACACCATTTTTGTTTTCTGCTATTTTGTCCCAATAAGTTTTTTCTTTTTTTTAATTGCTTTTATTGAGCTCTACATTTTTCTCTGCTCCCCTCCTGTCCTCCCCACCTGCAACCCTCTACCATAGTCCCCATGCTCCCAATTTACTCAAAAGATTGTATCTTTTTCTACTTCCCATGTAGGTTAGACTTCTGTATCTCTCTCTTAGGGTCCTCATTGTTGTCTAGGTTCTCTGGGATTGTGAATTGTAGGCCGGTTTTCTTTTCTTCATGTCTAAAAGCCACTTATGAGTGAGCGATATTTGTCTTTCATACATAAAGGATGTTCAATTGTACCACAAAAACATGTATTCAGCTATGTTCATAGCAGCATTGTTTGTCATAGCCAGAACATGAAAACAACCTAAATGCCCCTCGACCGAAGAATGGATAAGGAAAATGTGGTACATTTGCACAATGGAGTACTACACAGCAGAAAAAATAATAGCATCTTGAAATTTGCAGGCAAATGGATCTAGAAAACATCATATTGAGTGAAGTGTCCCAATAAATGTTTAACTAATTTTGAAGGTAGAGTCGAAGGCAATAGTAGAAACCATAAACTAGATAAGAGTGATTTCTTAAGAAATATTCCATCTGATTGATTTAATAAGATTCCTGTGATCAGTGTCTTACTCACTTTAAAGGAAGCTTATTAGAAGAACTCATGAGACTTGGCATTACCATATGTGCACACATATATGCATACATGTACAACCACAAAGTTGCTGAGAGACCACAGAATTGTTTTCATCTTGTACTGGAATTCCTGGCAGAACCTTTAACAAGCTGTGCTGCCTAGACTTACCCTTTCACCTGGTTCAGTTTCCTCAAGGAATAATAAAGGTATACTTATTTCATAATGTCACTGAGAAGTAAGTCTGAGATCTGTCACCTGGTCCAAAAAAAAAAAAAACAGTCTGCCCACTGTCTGCTGTGTCTCCTGTTGGCTGTGACTGCACACCAGGGAGGATCTGAATAAAGCCACTGATAAAAATGGAAGAGAAGTAAAGCAGAAAATGGGCCGGGAAGCAAAGGTTGTCAGTACCCTGTTTCTTCCAGTCTCCATGCTCCTGTGGCCTGCACACTTATCGGCGCAAAGCAGCAGCACTATTGCCCCCCTGTGGCTAAGGACCTCCCCTCTACCCTTTGGCTTGCTTCATCCTTCCCTTTTGATGCTGGCTTTCTGCACTTTAAATATGGAAACTCCCACCTGGCTTTTGCGGTATATTGTGGGTAATGATTGCTTCTGTTTGTGCTCTCTTTCTGAACTGTGGCTATCTGTTACTTTGTTTCGGCTCCTTCTGGCATTCTAATTATGAATATGTTCTTCCCTTTGCAATTGACTTATATATTTTGGATTTACCTGTTCTTTTTTTAAAAGCATCATCATTTTATTTATTTATTTTTTTTTGTATTTCATACTTGAAGTTTTCTATTGACCTATCTTCAAGTTCACTGGTTTCCCTCTCAGATGTGTCAAAATGACTGACACACCCTTTGATGAAAATATTTCCTCATTTCTGTTGCTGCAATTTTGGTATTCTCAACATTTTCTTTGTATTCTTACACTCTCCACGTCTTGGCTGATACTATCCAGTTGGTGTTTATGTTCACATTTAAGACTTTAACACGGAAACTGTAACTATTTTAAATGCCCTGCCTAGATAGTGTTGTCTGCATCAAGTCTGAACTGACTCTGAGGTGACTCTCTTCAGATTAGGCTGAGAATCCATTGTTCTATTTTGTTTTCTGGTTTGCCTAGTCATGCTTTTGTGAAAGCTGAACCTGGTTTATGTTTTAAGATACATTGAGAGAAAGAAGTTTTCACAGAGAGGGTTTTATCACCTTGGGCAAAGCTTTGTTCTGTTTAATTGATGTTTTTATTGAAATAATCATCATAACCTTCAGTCTTCTATTGTCTTGTCTTTGGGATCTTCTTTGGACTGATCCTCTGAGGACCCTTCTGTCTGTTGCTCTTTTTGCCTAACTGACTGCCATTGTACTAATCAGTGTAGTTGGAGTATAAGGAGAACATGGATAACTTCATGTCACTGTCAGGTGGTCTGCATCATGGTGAAGTTTGATGTTGTTGCCATTCCTCTGCCAGAAGTAGGAAGTTGTTTTCTCTGCCTCTGGTTTATACTTTCTTCTTCATCTACTTCACCTTCAGAACACTTAACACTTCAATCCCTGCTGGTTGTGATTGCTTTTGTGTTCTTGGGAAAGTACAAGTCTGTAGTGTGCTATAGTAAGTGGAAATGTAAATATATGTAACTGCATTTTTTATATTGCAGCATTTCTTTGTTATGGGGGAGCCTAGGAGAGTTTCTGGATGACCTTCACTTCTCTTCCAAGGTCACCAAAGGCCAAACTGGTGCAGCTCACAAAAAGTGAAGACATTTCCTATTGCATGATTCCCAGGAATTTCATACCAGCATTGAGCTATAACAACTGCATCCAAGTTATTAACATAATATAATATAGTATAATATAATATTATAATGGTATAAGTTATAAAATAGCAGGGAACCATGTAGAGGGAGCAAAATGACTACCATGTAGGTGGGAGGCAAGAGAGATAAGTCTGTGTGTGAATATAAGTAAAACAACATGATCTGCACATTTGAAGATGTTGCTAAGATGATAAATATCTTGAATACTCATTAAAAAGAAAGTACTACAAAGCTGTAATAATCAGAATTATGTGTCACTGACACAAACATAGATTAGAGCCTAATGGAATTTATTTGAAAGCCCAGAAATAAAATCACTACATCTATTACCAATTGACCAGGAAGCCTAAACAATTTCAACTGGGAAAAGATGATCTCTTCAGCAAATAATATTAATAAATAGATACTTATATGAAGTAGAATAAAGTTGGATGCTTACCTCAAATCACACAGAGAAAAACAATTCAAAATGGTTGTTTCCTGATATAACAGCTTTAAATCATAAAAATTATAGAAATACAAGATTTACACCAATATAACAGACAGCAAAAGATAAAAATATATGCACTTGATAAGATAATTTTCTATCATAAAGAATTATCAAACAATGCCAAGGTAATATAAAGTTTTGCTGAGTACCTTGTTTGATAACTACAACACATTGTAACAAGTCTTTCTCTGTCCCACCAGTTATCAAATAATGACGTGGAGACTTCTTATTAATTATGACAGCTCAGTCTATAGCTTAGGCTTGTTTCTAATTAGTTATTATAACTTATATTAACACATTTATATTGATCTAAGTTCTTTTACTTGGCTCTTGGCTGCTACCTCTCATCCTGCACATCCTGCTTACTCGGCATCTCCTTGTGTTTCTACCTTTCTTCTTTTCAGAGACCTCTCTGTCCCCAGAAGTCCCATCTATACCTCCTGATTAGCTATTGGCCATCCAGCTCTTTATTGCACAGATCACAACAGCACATTTTCACACAGTGTACAAATATTCTGTAGCAATACATTATAAAATATCTTCATGACTCAATAATAAAAATGGAAAAGTCCTGTATGACTTGATAACAAAAATCCAATTCCCCTTTAAGTATCCAGTAGATTTTAATAGATATTTTTTCAGAGAAGATACACAAATGACACATGAGCACATGAACAGATTCCCAGCCTGTTAGTCACCAGGGAAGTATGGAAAAACACAATGAACCGTCACTTCAGATCATCAGAGCATCCAAAGAGAAATAACAAGTGTTGGCGGGGATCAGTGGTGGTGACGGCAGGGCAGAGACAATGTGTAAAGCAGTTTGACATTTCCCTCAAAACACTAGACTGTAATTACTATATGACTCATTGATTTCACTCCTAGATACATACTCCAAATAAGTTTTTAAAACAGCTATTAGAATAAGTAGTTATGTATGCCTATTTTTAGTGCTACATTTGTTTCAATTAGAGACTCAGAGTAGTCCAAACGTCTTACAAAGGATAATGAAACAAATGATGACATAGAAAAGCAACGTAAGAACTCATTCGTATAAAGAAATGAAATATTGCAATGTGAATGAACCACAAACAAGTTTTGCTAATTGAAAGAAGCCAGAGACAAAAAGTTGATATCTTGATATAACCTATTTATATAAAATACCAAAATATTTATATATACATAGCCCAAATGCAAATCAAAGTTCTACAGAGATAATGGGGAGTGGGCAACTAGGAGCATCTGCTTAACAAGAAAGGCGTTTTCCTGTGGAGAGGTGAAGACATTTTGGAACAAGAGCTACTTGGTGTTTGCCTGAGAGTTTGGATATAGCAAATATCAAAGAATGATGGTCTGTAACTGGAGATTTTTCTCCTGCCTGCCAGTTCTGAGACTTAATAGTAATTACAATCTGTTTGTCTATTAATTCAGGATTCTTATTAACTAGCTCTCACAACTTAACCCATTTCTATTATTCTATATTTTACCAGGAAGTTCATGGCTTGTTACCTCACATCTTGTTCCTTTGGTGGTTGCTCATGTCTTCTGCCTTTATTCCTCTTTATCTATGCTTGAATTTCCCAACTAGCTCTATTCTGTCTGTCTATTGGCCAAATCAACTTCTTTATTTAACAATGGTAATAAAAGATATTCATAGCATACAGAGAGATATTCCATATCAATGGCATATTTTGGTTTGGTCCTTAACAATTTCTTTGTTCTGTTTCTAAAAAAGCATCATAATTGTAAATGTAAAACCTAAAATTTTAACACATTAACAAAAAAAATCTTCAGAATTTGGGAAGTCATGGGAGGAATTCTTAGCAATAGTACAAAAACCACGATCCACAAAATATAAAGAAAACCATAGACTGGATTCAATGAACTACAAATGGCTTTATCTGTAAAAGATATTATTTAAAAATGGAGACATCTGATGCAGATTGAAAGGAAATATATGTCAATTATATTTTAATCACAGACCTGAATTCAAGCTATATACACTAAAACTCCCAAAAATACAACAAAAAGAAGAAAAATCAACCTATTGAAAAAAGCTTGATATTTCACAACAAAAACAACCAAACAAAGAAACAAACAAACAAACAAACAAAAAAAAAGCATTGCATAGTGATCGCGTGCCAATTTCCAGTGTTATTATTTACTGTGAAAATTCAAACCAATGCCAGGAGTGACGCCTATTAACTATTGAACTGACTGAAGTACACACTGACATGTTTTAACCAAGACCTGGAACAACTGAAAACCATACCCACTGCTGCTGCAAATGTAAAATAGCAACAATCATCTGGAAAACAACAGTTCATTGATTTCTTTATAGCAGATTATAGACAGATTATCATATGCTGCACCAATTAACACACACACACACACACACACACACACACACACACACATATATACATGCTGTACAGAAACACTCATGACATCATTCATAATCTCAAAAAACATAAATTTGCTCAAATTTCTTCTGGTATATCACCTAAAGATTAAAAAATAATTTAGCTGGACTGGAGAGACAGCTCAGCGGTTTAAACCTAAAGTATTATTTTTATTTTTTTATTTGAGATTATTATATAATCCCACCATTTCCCATTTTCCTTTCGTCCCTCCAAATTCTCCCATGGACTTCTTTTTGCTCTCTTTCAAATTTGTGGCTTCTTTTTCTTTAGTTGTTATTATATATTGTCTTACTTTTCTATTGCTTACACCTCCAAGGATACCTACAAAAATAATATTTAATTTGGCTACAGTTTTAGAGGCTCCATGATGGTGGAGAAAAGGAACTGAAGAGTGTCCATATTTGACCCACAAACATGAGATGAAAAGCACAGGGTATCACCTGAGATATTTGAAGACACCAACCCAGTGACATATCTCCTCCAAGAAGTCAGCACCTCCTAGTTCTTATCAAGCAATTCTGCCATCCAGAGGCCAAGTATTTAAACATACACACCTATAGTGTCATTCTCATTCAAGTACCACATATATAAATATTATTTGTGTTTCTGCATACTTACACATAAACACACACACACACACACACACACACACACAATATGTATCCAAATGATTATCTGATATGTATTCCTCTTGGAAAGGAGTAGAGTTTGGTCTCCAGGTTGAAAGTTTAGAATCACTTATAATTGTACCTTAAGGGAACCCAAAACCTTTTTCTGATCTTAGAGGGCCCTGCATTCAAATGTACACAAACACACACAAAAACACACAAGCACACACACATATACACACACAAACACACACACATACACACACATATAGAGAGAGGGGGGATATCTATGTATCTATCATCTATCTATACTTTAAAAACAAAAATAAATAAAACATAATAAATTATTATTGATTTTGGTGCTTCATGCCTATATTCTTAGCACTTTTGACACTGGGTCAGGAAGATTGCAAGATGAGGGCAAGCCTGGGCTACATGTGATATCTTATCTCAAAAGTTAGTAAATGAGCTACTAGTCCCACTCTGCCCTGAAACTAGCCTATCCTCCTGCAACCTCAGTGGAACTCTGAAACACAGCTTACTCCAATACTGAAGGGAATTAAGTGATGAGCGAACAACCATGTGGCAGGACACTCCACTCTCTAGGTCCTCCACAGTGAAAAAAACCCTAGGCCCCTCCTCCAACTCCCTAGGCTTTTCTAGTCAGCCAGCAGGTGACCTTCCTGCATGTAGGTTCCCAAAACCCCAAACTAATTCACCTGACCCTCCAAGCTACTAGCCCCACCCTGTCTTCAAACTCACCTATCCTCTTGTAACCTCGGTGGAACTCTGAAACACAGCTTGCTCCAATACTGAGGGGATCAAGAGCTTGCTAAAACACTGTTGGGACCAAGAGAAAGAACCAAAAGAGCAAACCAGGAGAGAAGACTAAGAGAGCAGGCTTAGAGAGACCACAGAGGCTTCCTGAGACACAGACATTGACAGTACAGAGCAGACCAAGATAAATTCCCAAACACACAGTCACTGCAAGATTGGACCAAGGTGCAAAGACACTGCTGGCCTCATTTGAAGAGATGGATAGGCACCAATACAAGAATTCATTCAACACCCTAAAAAGCTACATGGTATCACCAGAACCCAGAAATCACACAGCAGGGAGTCTTGATCATCCTAATCCACAAGAAGCAGAAGAAAGCAACTTTTAATATAATTTTGTGAAAATGATGGATATCTTTAAAGAAATGAAAAACTCCCTTAATGAAATGGAGGAAAAGACAAACATGATAGAAGAAATTAATAAATCCCTCAAAGAAATCCAAGAAAATCAACATAAAACAATCAAACAGGTGAAGCAAACAGTTCAAGATTTGAAGACTGAAATATAGGTAATAAAGAAAGCACAAACCAAGGGAATTCTAGATATGTAAAATATGGGTAAATGAACAGAAACTACAGAGACAAATATAACCAAGAGAATATAAGAGATAGAAGAAAGAATCTCAGGTGTTGAAGATACTATAGAGGAAATAGACTCATTGGTCAAAGAAAACATTAAATCCAACAAATTCTTAACATAAAACATCCAGGAAATCTGGGACATCATGAATGACCAACCTAAGACTAAAAAGGGTAGAAGAAAGAGAATAACTCTAGCTCAAAGGCACAGAAAATATATTCAATAAAATCATAGAAGAAAACTTTCCCAACCTAAAGAAGTAACTAACCTAAACCATTTCTGTTCATTTACCCATATGTGTATTCTATGTATGTATTCCAATTCTACATGGCTTATTTTTCTTCATTCACGGTCAGAAAATTCAAAGAAAACACAATAATGAAAATAGTCTAGACTTTGTGTATTTTCTATATTTACATGGCTTACTTTTTTACTCTATTGATTTTAATATTTATTTTATTATTTTTACTCCTTTAATCTATGACTCTCTGTACTCTAGTCTATAGTAGTTTTCCTCTCTTTCCCAAGTCTACGTACATTTTTTTGAACACACCGTGACCCATTCAGAGTTTTATTTTTGTCGTTATCTGTCTTTATTGCATATCTGTAATCATTTTCTAACCTGGAGTGCCTTTTCCCCCCTAAATGTTAATTAAGTTTGGCTAGGACCAACTCCATGGCCTTGCCTGTTTGCTCTGCCCAGTCCAGCATTGTAGAGGCATGTTCACCACAAGCTATGCTCACTGCCCTTGCTCTAGGGATGCAGCTGGCCTATGTTGCCATTTTGCAGCTCGTAGCACTCTGCTCACAAACCGCATTCAGTTGTAGGACCTCTTGAAAGAGCCAGAGCTGCTGTTTCTTAAAAAAGCCATTTAGATTTGCTGCTAATGCTGAGACAGGAAGGCTTCTTTTAAAGGAGCTGTGCCTCTGCTCATTGCCACCAAACAGAACCTATCTGAAAAAGAAATTGCAGCTACAAAGGAGCTGTACTTGGATCCTGTTTTTGTGGGTCTAGAAACTTTCCCTCTTTTATTTTTAAAGCTTTTTTTTAGGTCTTATATGGATTCAGAAGGCAGGCACTCTACAAAAGTGTTCCACAATAGTCTGGAATGGAGTATAACAAAGGTTTATTTATTCAGGGTAGTGATCTGCAGGCCTCTGCATGTGCTGGGAACTGGAACTGAATTCAGCAACCAAGAGGCCTGTGCACTCTTGTCATCTGCATTTATAGTACATGAGACCATGCCCAAAGAGGGCCGGTATCTTAAAGGCTATTGGCTGAAGACATTCCCACAGCAATACACTGATTAAACTGGGCTTCTTCCATGATGGTAGAATTTTTCTGGCAAAAAAAAAAAAAAAGAGTTACTCAATGCAAGAAGTCAGTTAATGGGGATTTAATTTGAAATTATTATAAAACATTAAGATATGTTATTAACATTAGAATATGATAAAATATTAAGACAAAAGCAATTTAAAAATGAAGGACTGAGTTTGCTCATTTTTCTGGATTCAGTCTATCATGGTGGGGAGTCACAGCAGGAGCCTGAGACAGGTGATCATATTACTTCCCCAGTCAGGAAGCCATCGGGGATGAATCTCACACCCAGTTTACTGTCTACTCATTAATTTCAGGACCCCACTACATGAATGGTGATAACCACAGTAAAGGTGGATTTTTTTTTCCCACCTCAAGAAACCTAATCTAAATAATCTCTCACAGGCATGCCCAGAAGATAACTAGATAGTCTTTGACAGGCATTGTGAAAGGCTCTTCTCCAAAATGGTTCGAGATCCCATCATGCTTGGCGATATTATGCATTACAGCTTCTGATACTGTATGTCACACATCCTTCCCAAAGCTTTTCTTGTAAGTTTTCATACAGCTTTTCACAAATTAAGAAATGATCTTGCAGTTTATGGGTCAAAAAAGAGCTAAATGTTAAAATATTTGTTTAGTTCTTTTTTCCCATGTGTTGGCTCTGGATGACGATTAATTGTAGCCTTAGGCTAATTTGTTGCCTAATATTCCCCAATATAACTATAAATGTCTTGACAGATTTAACTAGAAGAAAGCAGGATCTCTCTCTCTTTCCCTCTGTAAACGGAGAGTTGTGTGAACTATGCAAATAAGCAGCCACATAAGAATGTCATGTTTGTCTTCCTGGCTACAGCTTTCCCTGCAGGGGAACTCCAGCTAATTTAGTAATTAGTGGTAGGAAGCTCAAAATCTGCAAGCTAATTTACACATAAGAAAACTATGTTTAAAATGACATTAACTCAATAGGTTTCTGTGTGAGACTTGGAACACAGCTGTTCCATCCCCTTGGCTATGTCCCCTGCGGTGCTTTGAAATGGGAAAGGGCATTAAGGGCTGGCTGGAAACAAGAGGCACACCAAGGCTGAGGCAGTTGAGATAGAAATTGTTCTCTTTGGTGCAGCTGCAATCCTAATTTGCTATCCCACTGATTTGAGACAATATTAACAAATACTAAATAGTAATGACAGTAATTCCTCTCAATTATGGAGTGCTCACCAAGTCTAGGTCATGGACATAGATACTTATGACTATTAGTACATCTCCCTTCCTCTTTGATACTTATGACT
>NC_022020.1:29094356-29124372 GCF_000317375.1 Microtus ochrogaster
GACCTTGGGAAGAACAGACAGTGCTCTTTACCTCTGATACATCTCTCCAGCACCTTGTTAACTCTTACTACGTACAGCCAACCAACTGTTACAAAGTGAGTTATTGTTGTCGGAAATTTTATAGGCATGCAAGTATTAATATAAGGATTTTTTTCAAAGGGTTGAGCCACTTTCATCCATTGGATCAAACACCAGAAATCTTTGCAAGAATAGACAGTATCTTTTCACCTTTTGTCTTTAATCTAACCCAAGAGGACATTCATCCTTAAAATAAAAGGAATCTGACTGAAGTGACTTCCGCTTTGGTGCTCTTCCTTGGCCTGTCAGCGTCATTTGACATTGTAGATTCCTTCCTTTTTCTGGACATTCTTTCCTTGACCGTTGAGACACCACATACTTCTGTTCTTTCAGTTCTCTCAGTGTCCCTGTTTGACCAACTCCCTTTGTAGTAAGCAGTATTTTTCAGGTTTTAAGAGTTGAAAATCTGGGGATTGAGAGACAGATCAACAAGCAAAGTTCTTGCCACATAAGCACAGGACATGGGTTCTATACCCAAGTCTCATATAGAAAAAGGGTACCAACATAATGGTCACAGCTGTAATCCTAGCGCTGGGGAGGTAGAAGTGGGAGAATTCCTGATGCTTGGTGAGAACTTAATTTTGTCAGATGTCTTGGTTTCAGGTTCAGAGAGAGACCTTGTCTCAAAAACAAATTTAGAGAGTGAAAACAGAAGACTTGTGACATCCACTCCTGTTCTTAACACTCATATGTTCATAAACACAAAAATGCAAGTTGCACATACCACACACACACACACACACACACTTCAAATTGTCATGTTCTCTTGGGTTCAGTGCTGAACATTATGTTTCCTTTCACTTTCTTGTTATACTTTTTAAGACTCGATTCAATTCTCAACATGTCACAAATCCACTTCTTACCATCTTCCTGTCACTTTCATTTTCCCCATCCTCTCTACTATTCAGGGGTTTTCAACTTGTGGGTCCTCTGAAACCATTGGATAATACAGCAATTTTCATTATAATTTATGGCAATATCAAAGTTACAGTTATGGAATAGAAGTGAAAATAATATTATGGTCAGGGTCATTACAACATGGGGAAATGCTTTAAAGGGTCGTAGCATAAGGAGGTAGAGAACCATGGCACTGATTTGCCTTTTGCTGTAACCTCTTTACTGGCTTCCTTCTCCTTCTCTGTTCCTCTAGGGCCTTGCTTTTATTTAGTTTTATGTGTCTAAGTGTTTTGTCTATATGTATGTATGTGTACCTTACATGCTCCTGGTTACTTTGTTGGCCAGAAAAGAGTATTTGATAGTCTGGGACTGTAACTAGAAGTGGTTGTAAGCCACCATGTGGTTACCAAAAACCCAGGTCCTCTAGAAGAGCAGTAAATGTTTTTACCACTGAATCATCTCTCCATCCCGAGATCTACTATTTCCTGCAGCAGACAAAATGGGCTTCTTAAACCACAAGTCAAACAGCAGTTTTCTGACTGAGTCCCTACCTGGTTTTCACACTGTGCTTAGCATCCCAGTAAGGAAGCACATAGCAGTGATCTCACATTCGTCCCTCTCCCTCACTCCAACCCCATTGTCACTGTTTCCTTTCTCTTTCTTTTCATATTGGAATTTCAAGCTTTCTTCTAAACCATGGCCTAGTGTACAACTGGCTCCTACTTTCAAACTCTTTTTACTTAGGTTTTCATACAGAGAATGCTTTTATACTATAAACCTATGAAATATGACACCTCCTCCACAGTTGTCCTTAGAACCCAGCCTAAAATGGATTCCAGCCTTTCTTTTTATTCTTTCACCTTTTACTATATCCGAAATTGTATATATTGCCACTGTATTGAATTATTGATTGTATCTTTTCTCCAATAACATATAAAATGGAAAGATGCTAACTGATCTTCATGTTTCTATCTTCTCAAAACACAGAAGAAAGCAAATAGTAAAAAAATACATTTGAATTGATGACTAAATACAGTTTTACAAAAATAATGGTATGTGTCCTGTTACAGGCTTTCTCAGTCTACAAGCATCCCTCCATATCTAACATTCTGACAGTTTTTCAATTTACTTCCATACCCTAGCATTTAAAAACAAATTTTCTTAAGACTCTTCTTTTATTTCTTTTCACACATCTGAGCATCTATCACATAGCAAGTAGAAAGGAACAATGAATTGGGCAAGCATTTCATGACACAAATATTCATTAAGCCCCTTTGGTATCTTACAGTAAAAGAAGGATGGGAGATGAAGGCAAAACAAAGGCAGTTATACCATGAATTAAAGTGAATCATTTTATGAAAGTCTAGATGTAATTTAGGGAATTTCCGAGCCATCAAATGTGCTTTATTAAGAAATACGCACCATTATGTGATCATCAATGGAAAAATAATGTGATTGTCATCCAGGGGGATTACTATGACAAAAAAAAAAAAAGAAAGAAACTGCAGACAAACATCTATGGCAGGCACTATTGCAATAGGGAAGGAGAGGTTTAGCCTTAATTAGATCACTGGCAAAATGTGGTCAACCCAGTGGTCTTGAAGGTTAGTTATACTAGCTAGTGAATATCTGTGAGCTTGGTATGTGCTCTTAGCAATAACAGTTTTAAAGAACTTTTTGTTTCAAAGCTAGTAATTTGAATACTATTAAAATAGACAAAAGTATAGGATAAATTAAGGAAGAGACATTTCTGCTATAGAAATATTGACTGATATAGTCCATATGCAGAGGGATATCTATCCTATGGACACTAACCATACTAGATAGAATAATAGTCCCTCAAGATATATGTACTCAACCCAGAACCCATGACTTTATTTGTGGCAAAAGGGACTTTTTAGATATGAATTGGATAAGGACTTGGATTGAGGCGATGATCATGGATTACCAAAGTATAGGCTTGTTGTAACCACAATCCTTTAAATGTAGGAACATTTTAAGGGAGGCAGATGTGGCACTGTCGGTTTTGAAGATGGAGTGAAAAGCAAACATTCAAAGAGTGTGGGAAGTCTCTAGAAGCTGAAAGAAGCAAGCATTTTATCTGAGAGGCCACAAACAGGAGTGCAATTCTAAGAACACATTGATCTGAACCTAGTGAGACATTACAGAATCTGACCTAGGAACCCTTAGCAGAGCACAGACGGGTCTCCAGAATGACCTCAGTATAGAACAAAAACCACATGGCTGGATGCACCTCTCTGCTCGTCTGTTTCACTCACTCTCTCTAAAGACTGCCTTCTCTACTGGTCTTGTTTTCATGTCTGAACAATGGATGCTTACATTTGTTGATTCTTCCAGCTAATGCATATTTGCATAAAAAGAGATGGCATTTCATTCTTGACTTTATTTACAAAACTTCTGTTCAAAAACTCTAATTATTGCTCCTTACAATAGTCATTTAAGCCCCAGAAAATAGATGTTTAGAGTTAACTGAACTGGATGGCATCAAATGCCCTTATGGGTGAAGTAAAAGTGGAGAATATCATCTCCAAAAGAACAACAAAGTAAGAGAAGCCAAACAAAGCAAAAGAACAGAGCTCATTACCAGTCTTTGTTTCTTTTTCTTGTTTCTAGACCAGGTCTAGAGGTCCACAACCATTTTTGTGAATACTATATGCAAAGCTCTGAGACAGTGACTAAGCCCCACCCGTGAGGGGTAACATCAAGACCCATGTTTGCTCTACTCATATTTCTAACAGAAAAAGTTATGATCTCAACAAAATCTACAGTTATAAGTGTGCAAATGGCCATGAAGAAGCTCAAGTTTACAAAGATACACCAGCTAGGTATAGATCAATGAATAAGAGACATGAAATCTTTGTAAGTTCATCTATCTTTGAAGTCAAGTTTCAAAGGAAAGGTTGATGAAACAAGAATGTAGACTCCAATCAGAGGAAATCATATGTACAATAGTATACAGGCAAAAGGAATTTTCATTTTATAAAAACCTAATGATAGTGAAGCCAACTTTGAAGCGATGATGGAATGGTAATGTGAGAAGAAAATAGGACGATAAAGACCAAAAGATGCCATTATTCTGGTGCAATGTGCCATGCACACAATGTTATAGTTAGGCAATGCTTCAAGTAGATATTGCCCCAATCTTTCCACTTAATTACAGAGCCTTATATGGACCATGGCAGATTTGTTTGGAGGTTCTAGCAGAGAAGTACAGCTCCTCATATCTGTGACCCAAGAATGATCCTGCCCTATTATGGAAAGTTGTCCTCTTCATCTGAGCTCGCAGCTTCAGGAAGAGTAAACATGGAACAGAGAGGCAGGAAGGAACAATGCTCATAGCCATCTAGATCAGCCACATTAGTCCGTGTGATCTATGGAGTAACAGATGTTACTTCTGCACATCATCAGAACCTCACATGTAGCCTTATGAATCAGCTTGACAGACACTGAGAAGTCGGGACATTTGTGCCATCTCTTCATGATTCTTGAATACCTTAAATAATAATGACTATTTTTAAAGACAAACTGAAATGGAAAACTCTGCGATAATACTGTTTTCAGAGAACTCAGGGTATGCTGCTTGTCTATTTTGAAACCCAACACAGGAAGAATAATAAATTACATTGTTTTTTCAAATTCAAAAGTCTGAAAGTTAATAAACTTATTAAGCTGTCACATATCACTGATGTTCGCATCAGCATAGTCTGTGTTTCAATTAACCTTTTGACCATCATTTCTATATCACAATAAAGAATGCTTGTAAGGGAACAGATTGAATAGGGGGTGTTCCCAGCTTCAGCCCCTGGGGATCACTTGGTGCTTTGTTTATACTTATTTTGAAATATAAGAAAGACATTTCTCCTGGGAAGAATGTTGGAAGTGTGGGTTCACCTGCCAAATGGCTACTTATTGTCCGTTTGTCTTCCTGTAATGTTGTCACAATTAGTTAAATGAGAGTTTACCACCACTGACTTTCTATTCACCAAATCCAGTAACATTGACACTCAACTGGAAACAAAGGCATATGTAAGAGTGATTTACTGTTCAGCACTGATGTCTTTAGATAGTAAAATAAATAATCATTACTTTTGAAAAGCATAAAGTCATTATCATCTGTGAAGAGAAGAAATAGTCCTTGGGAACACACTGGAAAACAGTGCTCTCTGCACTGTGAGGGACAGTCACAGGTGTCTTTTCCAGCCCTCTATCACACCTTGTTAGGGAAATGCTTGCTCAACACTGATTAGTCTGGGTGCACACATAGGAACAGAGTCATAGTGCAGAGAACTCCTTAGCAATCTGCAAAGCAAGGAGATAGTCTGGAAGATTTAAACATTTCTAGTTAGTCATCAGGCACTAACACCTCATGTTCCTTTAAAGGAAATTCTTGATTCTTCTCTAAAATATTTTGTAAAATACGTCACTGAACTAAATCTTTTAAAGGTACAACAAAAATAGACCACGATTGATTACAAATTAGCACGTTTTCATTTTGAAACATCATTATTTGCTTAACTTCTATTTTTCGACACATTAAATTAAAAGATACTTCTTCAACATTCAATCAAAAACACTAGACAACTGAGAAACAAGAAAAATGTAAAATCCTCTGGAGAAAGTCAATTAACAGAAACAGACACAGAAATGAATCAGATAATAGAAACTACAGAAAAATATAGACTAGAAAACAGTTTTAACAAGTATTGAAAGTACGAAGAACCTCAAGGTTTTAGACAATGACAATAACAACACCCTTATGGTAAAAACATAACTTATGACATTAATCTTTACCCCTACTGACAAGCATTCATAGCTCTGGATAGTACTGTAGACTGGAGGAGAAAAGTAATTCTCTTTATTCCCCAGTTACAAAATCTGTGACCTACAACAGAGTCCTACCTACAAGATATACTGGTACAATAGTGGCATAAATATTGTGGGAGTAACCAACCACTTTCTGATTGAATTTAAGATCCACTCTATAAGATAGAACCCATATATGATGCTGCCAAAATTGTCAAGAATCTGAGACTGTATGTGTCATGGGCCTAGGGGAAAAGCTACTACTAATATTCTGCTAAAGGACCATAGCAATAAAATGACTCCTATTGACATTGCTTGCTAAACTCACAGATCAGAGCATCACTCAGCCCTCCCCAGAGAAGCTTATTCTTACAGTAGATGGGAATTAACACAGAGACCCACAGCTAGATGATGTTCAAAAAGTGAGAGACTCTGGGAACTCTGTCCTAAATGAGATGTCCTCATCAAATCCGCCACTCAAGGCTCAGGTATCCATGTGGAAGAGAAGTTGGGAAAATTAAGAGGCAGAGGTCTTGGGTGACACCAGGGAAATAGTGTTTTTCAGACACCACAGAACTGATTCATGTATGAACTTACAATAACTGTGTCCTCATGCACAAAACCTGCACAGGTTCAAACAAGACAAAATTCCAGCACTGAGAAGAGGAAGTAAAAATCTACCCCTAACTAAGAATGTTTCCTTTATGAGGTCGATGATAATATGCATTTATTGTTTCTATGTTTACTTTTTCTTCTAAAAGGTAATGCTTTGAGTGCAAGATTCTGCCTTCTTGATTCCCGCCGTATTACTATGTCTTGGTAGAGATGAGACGTAAAATATTCATTAATTGGAAAATGAGGTTCAAGAAGCCAGTGAGACTAAGAAAGCTAGGTCCTACATCTGTGAATTGGGGCGCTCTAGACATTTGGGTACAATTCCACAAAGCTCTGTCTGATGGAGCAGCCCTCTGCACAAATGCATTTCTGTTGCATTTTATAAAGCTGTTACCTGGGAGTGCCTACTGGATCAGCAGCCCTTCTCCTCGGGGAATATCTGCCTTCACATTGGATGCTCAAGCACGAAAAGCTTCTGTGTCTGCACATAAGCCAGGCAGTTTCTGATGAAAATAGCAGTCAGGACTTTCAGGAAATCCAAAATGTTGCAAATGTCTTGTTGATAAAGGTTCTCAAGAGATGGGTAGTGTCCTTACAGTGGTCTCAACTGAGGTATTACTACTCAATCTTTTATCCTTAGTTGTAGTTGAAGGCTGTGTTAAGTGAGTCAGAACTGCCAGAGAGTCAGTGCTGAGATCACAGATAGACATACAGACAGACAAGCAATTTGCTTTTGGTTTCTAAGTTGAGAGGCTAATGTAATGATGATCTCTTACCAATATAGAAGTGTCTTTTGACTCTGTTCAATTTTAAATCTGTTGAACAGAAATGTCACGATTTTGATTAGGCTAGTATTTTAGGGAAAGGGGCAGACATAGGAGCAGAGTGAGAGGGGGGAAGGAAGAGAGTGATATACACACACAAAGTCTTATCTACAACATTCTATGCTTTTCTCCTCAGAAAACCTTTGCATGATAGTAAATAACACATCAGGAAAAGCCCACTGAATCCTTTTGTCACAAACCATCTGCACAGAAACATTGCCTTTCTGTCTTTAGTATGGATCAATATAGATGAACTCATCCTTATGAGGTGTTGAAGGGTAAATATGCTTGACCATTAGACATTTGTGCTGCAGCTCGCTGGGGCAGTATGTGTAGACAAAGTGACAAATTACTTATTGGGAACATTTCCCTCATTTCTTAGGCACCAGTTATTTCAGGGCTACGCAAGGGCGAGCTGATGCTTCTTTGCCAAATCACCTTGTTTAAATCTCCATAAAACATTGCTGCCATCAGCAGCTAGGAACTTTGGGAACTAATTTAGGGTTGATATAATTTGCAAGTGATTTATCAATGCAAGTGGGTGGTTTTTATTAAATAGCTGCAGAGAACTTGTTTTAAAAGGACAGGAACAGAGAGGCTACATTACCTTTATCTATCTTCTCTCCAGTCCCTATCCACTCTCTTATTCCTTGCCTGATGTAGTTATTTAAACTCTATGTTGAAGAACATGAGCCAACACTACCCTGCGAGTCGGTTGATGAACTTCATTAATTTACACATCAGCAGAAAGAAACAGAAAACTCAAGGAGGTTTGAGCAGAGTATGAGGAAATTTTTCAATGTACAGGAAAGGAAAAGGCCAACTTTGGAGAACTGCAGCCAAGCTGTATAAGGAGTGCTTCCTCTAGAATTTCATAATTGTATTTAACACTGAGCATGTGAAATGGGTATATCTGTAATTCTGAATAAATGTATATGTTTATGTCCAAGTCACCTCAAATTCCCAAGACATAACCAGACTGCTAGTATGTCCTCACTACTAGGGAGGTAGGAGGAATGTAAGCTTGAACCAATCTGTGTGTTTCACGGAGGTCACGATCAGTCAGGGTAGAGGTTATTCTGAGAAACACAGCAAGACTCAAAAGGTTGAGGACATAGTTCAGGGGAAGAGTTCTTTTACAGCATACATTACCCCCTATATTCAAATACCAAGACTGGAAATAAACCCAAAGGCTAATAATTGTTCATTTTTCCAACCATCATAGATATAAGCATCAATATTTTAAGCAGCATGTTAAAGATTCATAATACACAGAAGACTACATCAAAGCTTTGCAGAGGTGAACTGCATGGTATTTAACACATTACTGGAAACTGGTGACACCATCGTTGTAATGGAGTTTCTGTGTGGACGTTTTATGTGGGTCGAAAGTCTGAGGAGTCTTGACAAATAGGTATCATTTTAGGCTAAAGTCAGGGTACTGCATCCTCATCCATGACTTCACCTTTCAAATACCAACACTCCAGGTGAAATTGCTTAAGAAGGTAGGGAGGATGGAATCAGCTTGATGGAGCCAAAGAAGGCTTTAAAAGTCACCAAATTAGTGCGTGTGGAATGATGATGATCTTCTGGGAACATGTTCTTTACTGTTCACATCAGCTCAAGGAGATTTTTTTTAGGGTTGAATACATGAGCTTCATAGAAGCACATTTTCATCATAAATGATTACTTGGGCTAATCAGGGTAAATTTTTAAAAAAAATCACAATTTTTTGAATGAGTCATTTAGCTCTTCACTTTTAGAATGCAGGCTTATGTAGGACTGTTATCTTTTAATGCCCTCAGATGACTGGGCATTATGGTAGTAATCTTAATATTCAGAAGGCATGGATATCATATTTCCAAGGTTGGTTTTGGCTACAGAGCAAGTTCAAGCCCAACCTATATTATATGAGACCCTGTCTAAAAAGAAACAAGAAACCAATAAAGGAAACAACAATAATGAAAAACCAAGCGAGTAAAATTCTCAGATAGACACTGTAATGAATAAGATAGAGTCCAAAGTCAAGTCAATTGGGAATTATTGATCCTGCTATCATGTTAAGTCATGAACTCTGTGATGTATGAACTGGATCATGAGAAGAAAGCAAAGAAAGGAATATAGAAAGTATTTAAAAATGTTTTCACTTCATCAGAGATTGTGTTAACAGCTGGCAGGGAGTATATTAAACCCATATTAACTTGTTCTTTAAATTTGGAGTTATAATAGCAATCTGGTAGGAAACACCATCAAGATAAGAGTTGTGACTATAATTTCTGATCTTTAATTGCTTTGAGATTCGAGTCAGAACTTAGGTATCTGGCCATTTTTAATTTCTTTCTGTGGTCAGTGAAAGTAAGATTTCAGTTCAATAGAAAATGGATTTAGCATTGATTATCTGTACATTTAAGTCTATGATAAAGCACATAAACAGAGAAGCTGCTTTCCATACCAGAAATTAATATGAATTATAAAGCAACTGAATAGGAACTAAATAAGTAGATATCTCATTTGGAAAGAAAAATGTTAGATGTTTGTTCCATAGAGTTTACTGATTAGAAATTGGCTCTATGATCAGATAGCTAAAAACTCTAATGGGAACCACTCTAGCTTATCAGAAACAACTTCTCTGACCTTAAATTTTCACATCTTAAAGTAGATATTATTCTAGAGTTCATCTTGTTATTGTAATGAGAATTGGAGGGATGCTACCCCCACACAGAGCCTAGTGTCTGCCATTGTATTCTAATCCCTTTAGTGATTTTTTTATTACTGTGAATACCATTGAGCCAGTGCATAAAAGATAACAACATATTTGAACAATTCAAACTGAGACACTTTTCCACTGTGCTTTAAACTCATTTATATACTATGAAAAGTTATATAAATGGAAAGGCTTTTTTAAATAACAAGTCTTCCATGTTCACTTTATATTAACCTTAAATAATAGTACAATTACTGACTCTCTTATTCAACAGCTTTTTTCCAGGAATATGTCATCAAGATATACTTAATAAATGGCGTGGATTTTTCTTTGTATTTTTGCTCTCATGGAAAAATAGGTAAGATTTAAAACGGATGGCACAAGATGCACAACTGGGACTTGTGGTCCTTAGATATCTGCAAATTACTGTCATAAAACTATTTAATGCATTGACAATGATTATATTTCATCAAATGTTGGCACTCCCATAAAGTTTTAATGTGTCAGAATGGATGCTCTGGCATTGTTTTATGACTCAATGTTCATACTAGAATTAAGGAATGCAGCATTAATATGCTGTTCAAAATGTCAGGGCAGAAGTAGACCAGATGTCCCAAAGTTTTGTTACCCCTGGAACAGAAGGCAGCTATTCCTTATTTGGCAAGCACCTATTGTGCCTTTCCTGTATATCAGAGACTGTTCCAGATATATGATTATAGAGATAGAAACATATACTATATTTTCACTCTTTGGACTTATGTTCTGCTAAGCACAATTGGAAAAAAAATAAGCAAATAGTTTACAGAGTAAATCATGTCATAAAGAAAGTAAAATGGAAAATGCTACTAGATAGAGACCATGATGAATCATGTCTTATCATGAGAACTTGTCTGTCTGTGTAATAGCTAATTGCTCTTGAAATTGCCTCAATTCACATAAAGAGCAGAGGAGCAGAGGAGTCCTAAGAAGTAAAATAAAAGACTTGTGTTTGGGGTGTAGAACACCTTCAAGCAACTGGATTTACTGTACAATTTCAGTAGGCATCATAGCCTTGAAATTCCCTGTACTTGCTTGCCTGGATGCATCCAATTCTTTGATTGTTTTTGTTCCCTAAAACTTAGATACATCATCTAACCTAGGAGACATCCCTGATCTCCCAAATATAATTTCATAATCCCTTTGTGTGCTACCCTAGCATGTCTGCATATCTCTCCTTTGTAATGCCATAGTAAAGAGGATTATTTATTACCCATACATAAAATGGTAAGCTTTTCTTCGTTTTCAATGAAAGGCCTCATTTTAGAACTCATGTGATCACAACGTGGCACTAGGACCACTTGTCTTATGCTTTCCTAAGGATTGATTACCCCATATGAAAGGGAGAAAAAAAAATATATGATATTTAAATTTCATTGCTGCTAGGGCACTTACTAAACATCTCCCCTTCTTATTTATATATTTTATTATTTCCACTGATTTTTTTTTAAAAAAACTAGCTCATTGAATTTCAGAAACAACATTGTGTTTTTGAACCACCCCTTCCTTCCTTCCTTCCTTCCTTCCTTCCTTCCTTCCTTCCTTCCTTCCTTCCTTCCATCCTTCCTTTTTTGGTTCCATTATTTCTTTCTTTCAATCTTTGGAATTTCAAACTAATCATGAATGTCTAGCAGAATTATTTAACCATTAAATGTTCACCTGAGAAATATAGTTGATCAATATTTATTAAAAGTGACTCATAGTTACTAAACAGAAAACCTACCTTTTAGCATTTCCCCACCAACCTTTGTATCAAACCAGTTAACAGTCCTTTTTTGTTACTGATCCTAGCATTGATTCTTCACTCAAAATAATTATTCCTTTCTTCCTTAGCTCATATTTGAGTCTTCTTGTAAAAAGTGTCTTGCTTTGCATATTTGCAATCGCAGAAAACTATCTCTGGGGCAGGGTGTACTTCAATAGGTAGAGCTGGTGCAGGAGAGTTGGTTAGCAAAACCAAATTAAAAAAAAAACAAACAAAAAAAACCTATCAGGGAGGATTTAATTTACCAACAAGAAAGTGACTTATTGCCAGTATTTCTAGTATGCTCTCAAATGGAAATGTTAAGTGAAATCTTTAAATATGTTCAGCTCAGTGGGCTTCAAAAATCTTGTACATCAAAGGTATTCATGACAATTTTGAATTTTGAACATTTTTGTTCAAAGCTCCAGTGCTATAAAATTCATGTGCAGATTCAAGGAAAAAGTATCTCTTTGAGGAAATTTGAGGGGAGTTCTGAAGTTTTACAGAGATATTCTCATGATGCTATATAAATTATTAACTATGTATGCTTTTACAATAGAGGTGTGCTGTTTGCTGCTTTCTGATTTTCTATGAGAATACAGCAGCAGGGTTAAGTCTGCACATATATGAGGCCCCAATAACTGTTAGTTACCAGTTGACCAAGTATAAGCTACAACCAGGTGTTGTGAAGGATATAAATTTACCTGGTCTATGATCTGACTGAGGCTAACTCACAGGTTGTGTAGCGAATCCCTTAAGAATTAAAATAGAGCTTCCTGGAGGGAAGTGGGTGGCTCATGACAGTCAGGAAGTAAGCAAAACTCACAAACCTGAGAAAACTCAAACTTAATAATTTCACAATGCCCCTCCCCAAAGTTTGGAAGTATATCTCAGAAAACTCTGGAGTTGTAGACTTCAAAAATTGTTGCCTGTGCTGAGGTCTGTTTTTGTGTGATGTAGCTTCCCATGAGGCTTCTTGCTCCTTTATTTAGGCTCTCCCTCATGCATACTCCTGTAAATAATAACAATAAACTAGTTGGTTTGTCAAGATGGACTTTGGTAGATTCAAATCATTGCTTTTTTTGTGTCAATGGTTTCTTATTTGGGGTTATTAGATGTCTGCTTCAGATCACCAGGAAATGTAGCCCCCAACATCACAATGCCAGTTCCCTTGCTTTTTACCAAGACAAAAGACTGCAATGCAGCTGCACAGGTCTCCTGCATCTTTGTCATCAGGAACATCATAGTAGAGGGGACGGAAAGATTGGGAGAGCCAGCATATAGACAGTCTGCTGTGAACATATCCTAGAAATGACTGAATAAACAAAATAATAATCAAATAAAAGAAGATATCAAATTGAGGGTGGGAGGCATGGGAGGAATTAGAGGGAGGCTAGCTGGGAGGGCCTGGGAAGATGGAAAAGAGGAAGAAAAGTGATGTAATTCTATTCTAATTAAAAATAAATTTAAGGAAATAAAATTTAAGGGAAATTCTGAAATGAACATTTTAAGCATTCACACTCACTCCCATAGACACAACTAATTAGTTTACAGTACAGCAATTCCTTTTCCTAAACATTTTAAACTTTCCACAATCAGCTTGCCCTGTGCTATAAGTAAAACATTGACCGTTCATCATAAATCTACTGAGGACATAGTGTGTGACTCTGATTCCCTAGTTCAATCAACTGTTAATTCCACTGATTCTGCTCAAATGTCTTCTGTGTGCTTTTCCACTTAGCTTCAGTGAGTTTTAAGTCCTCCACAGTAGAAACCATGTAGCCAATACTTTATAGTTTATATTTTTTCATTTTTTTCAAAAAGCTTATGTATTTTTATTTTTAATTTATTTAAAATTAAAATTATATATTTAATATTTAAAACATATGTTTGATGTGGGATTCCCCTCCATATGCTATGATTATGTTTTATTACCATTGGTTATTAAAGAAGCTGTTTTGGCCAATGGCTTAGTAAATAAAGCCAGGCAGGAAATACAAACAGAGATAGAAAGTAGACAGAATCAGGGAGACCCTATGTAGCTGTCAACAGAGATGCCAGATCCTTACCAGTAAGCCATAGCCACAGTCATGTGCTAATATACAGATTAATAGAAATGGGTTAATTGAAGATGTAATAGTTAGTCCATAAGAAGCCTAAACTATTGGCAAAGAAGTGTTGTAATTAATATCGTTTCTGTGCGATTATTTCATGTCTGGGTGGCTGGGACAGAAGCAAACAGTCTCCACCTACAAAATGCTGCTCATCGTATGGGGACATAGATCCACATAAGACCTAAAACAAAGGTTAGAGAAAAAAAGAGGGCTTCTAGACCCACCAAAATGGGAACCAAGCACAGCTTCTTGGAACCCTCATTTTTTTTTTTTTTTTTCAGATAGGCTCTGTTTGCTGACAGTGAGCAGAGACTCAGTTCCTCTAAGAGACTGCTGACACTTGAGCTGCAGGGCAATTTAGGGAAGACCAGGGTTGTCAGTGAGCCTTTGTGGCATCTAGAAGTCTCATGCCTTCATGCCTCATTACTGCCCGTGAAAGGGTAAGTCCAGATAGCATCTTAGGCTTTTGTTTTGAACCCATTGTCACTGGGAGGGTAAGAGTGGATTTTATTATCTCCACATTTTTTTTGCAATGGTGGTTTTTGTCATATGCCCAAGGCCGTTACACACATACTACACTATCACCATTTCACACTCACAGTGCCATCATCATATTCAAAAGAACAAAAATAACAACTCAATAAAAGAATTCATAGAGAAAACACTGGCCTACATCAGGATAAAAAAAAGGAGGCTGTGAGCAGGGAGAAGATTAGTAGCCAATAGCCAATATTATCTTATTTTATATGAAATAGAAGATGGAGAGATATCTCAGCAGGAAAAAGCATGTGTTGCCCTTCCAAATCACTTGGGCTAAATTCCCAACACTCTAATGAAGAAACTGACAACTACCTATAATTTCATATTCAAAAAACCCAAAATCTTCTTCTGGCCTGTATGGAAACCTATACACACACACACAGAGGAGAGAGAGAGAAAGAAAGAGAGAAGAAGGGAGGCACGGACACATACGATGTGTGCACGCATGCACACACACGCACACACACACACACACACACTAAAACAAAATAGAATCCGCATGAAAGGAAGATACATGACAGATACAGATGACAGTATCTGAGACATTTCTGATCATCCAAATAAATAATGACAACAATTTTAACATTTTAATTAAGTTGAGAATTTTAGGTCTTTCTTCCTGAAACAAGAGAGAGAAACAGAGTAAAGAGAGAGAGAAAAAAATCAATGGGGTAGAAGGGGGAAGGGAAAACAGGGAAGTTAGAGCTCTTATAAGAAAATCATAGCATATATGGAAATGAAAACATAAATGGTAATGAAAAAGTTTTGTGTAATAAGGAGCACAAGATTTAGCTATTTCAAAATTTCTGGCATTGTTTTTTATTACAAAGAGGTAAAGAGTAACTTTGCAGTGAGCAACCTAGTACATAACACTTTCATTAAATAATAACAGCAGGAAATCTCCATGCCAAGGCAGCATGGCCTTTGTCAGATGATAAGTTATGGATGTTCTCAGATAAATCCATAGCTCTGACCTAAATAGGAGGGATAGTTATACACATCACCCCAATCTGAAAGGTGGTTGGCTAAATAACTGCCATAGAGATTAAAATATTATTTATTTTTTATATTATAATATAGTTACATTATTTGTCCCTTCTTTGCCTCCCTCCAAACTTTCCCATATATCCCCTTTTTTCTTTTCAAATTTATGGCCTGCTTTTCATTAATTATTGCTATACATATATATTTATGAAAGTTGGGAAAGAGACAAAGAAAAGCTGAGGAACTATTTACCTTTTGCAGAGCCTGAGTAATCACTAAGACCAAATGTGATATATTCTAGAGTATTTCTGTACTGGGGGAAGTATCAGCAATGAATGCCAACAGGAAGAGTTGGTAAAACACGAGCTGTGGATGGTGGTTTATCCAGGACTGGATACAATAGGGCAGGAGCTAAACGCACTCCAGAGTCTGTTTTTTAAGATGTCTTTTAAATGACTTTTAAAACAATAAACAAAAGTATATAAAATGTTACAGAGACCTGTTAAGCCCATCAAAGCCTAAAAATACCTATTATCTGGTTCATTTTTACTGAATTCTGGACTAAGCCACTAGTCCAGATGTCTTTTGTTTGTACTCTTAGGTCCACCAAAATAGATGGATTTTCATCTTTTCTTGCCCATGAGGTGGCTACCCCCTTTGTTCTTTAACCCTGTATATTGGGGTTCCTACACCTGCACACTGAGGTTTGGCCTTTCACCAAGGGGACCACAACAGCTTGCTTCTGCATTCCTCTGCTTGTTTTCAGCAAAAGATTGGGAGGCCAGCTTGAAAATTCCCCCTTTATTGTTTTCTTCCTTTGCAGAATTAATAAAGAAGGGAACTGTCAAACAGCCAGCGCTTTTATGTTCTCTAGATAGTCTGACTGTTAATTACCACTGTGCTCTGAGTCTACCTGCTAGCACAGACACTGCTTAAGCTTGCGAGGTCCTTTCTAGAACTTACCAGTAACTCAGATCCTGGCTGCTATGGCTGCATGTGTAGTCGTTTTCCATTTGATCTGGTGCATATGTTTCTGCAAATGCCATTATATGTTCTTCTCTTCTCAGAAGAAATATTGATGGAAGGTGTCCAGTGTAATTAAAAATGGATTCAAAATGAAAATGCCAATTCAATGAACGTAACTAATAACACTGAGAGTTCATATAATTACTTTTTAAATGGCCTAAAGATCAGATAAGAAAAAAAGTCTCCACCATCATATTGCATTATTTCATAAATTTACATTTATAGAAAATTCATAAAGCAATCCTAGTGGGAGGACAGAGATGAGGGAGATAAAAAGAAATCACCAAAATGGTCTAGAGATATGAGCGTCTGCCTTTTAGATTTTGTCTCAGTGTGTGTTAGCTTTCTGTTGTAATATGTAAATACATATATGAGATAATTAACTTGAAGGGAAAAGGTTCATTTTGGTTCACAGGCTTATAACTTTTAGTTCATGATCCGCTGAAACCAGAGCATTGAGCATTGAGCCTAAGCTGCATGGTTCTCTTTGTCAGGAGGTTGCATTCATCTTATGCCTGCATTAGGAAAAAGAGGAAGGGCTAAGACCCTAGCATTCCCTTCAAGGGCTGGTTACCAGAGACAAAAGGCCTTGCACAAGGCCATACATTGTATGTCCTACCATCTTCCGGTTGTGCCACTCTGAAGGACAAGCCTTTTATGCATGCTTTAGGGGGCCCTTCCAGGTTCACACCCACTGTAAATTGTCAGTTCTCCCTTCCACACATTTCAGCAAGGATATGCAGTTTGTATTGTACACTGCACTGTGGCAGGTGCCACAGAGAAACGTCGTAATACAGCACAGCCTCTGTCATTGAGGTAATCACAAGTAGTAGGAGCAATCTCATACAACTCAGTGGCCTCAAAGTGAAAGCAAGAAACGCTGCTGGGGATGGTGGTCCCTACTTCCTGCTGATGGGATTGGATGGAAATCACTGTGGCTACTGTGGATGTGAATATAAAGGCTTTAAAAATTAAAAATAGAATTCAGACATATGACTTTTGGATATTTACCTGGAAGAGCCAGTCAGCTTGTCAGAGAGGTACCTGCAAGCTCAGGCTCATTGCAGCGTTGGTCACAGTGGTCAGTTTCTAGAAGTAACCTATGTGCTGAGTAAGGAATACATAAAATGTGGACAAGTACTCAGTTCAGTTTTTAGTTGTTTCTTTTGCTGTTGATTTCTAGTTTTATTCCACTAGACCCTGATAAGTAAGATACAAGAACTATCATAATACAGTGTGTTTGTTGCTCTTTGACCTAAAATGCCATCACCTCTACTTTTAGAGAAGGATCTAAGTTCTGTTGAAAAGAATGCGTAGTTTCATTTCTGTTACACAAAATATTTTGTATACATCTGTAAAGTTCGTCTGATTTATGCCTGAAGTTTCTTAATTGATTTTTCATTCAAATGGATACCTAAACATAGGAGTCGAATATAGACATCACACTCTATTACAGTATCAGGAACGATCAGGTAATTTATTTCCGTTAGTGTTGCTTTATGGGAGCCCCCATGGTCAGCACATAAATATTTGTAATCCCTGTGTCTTCTTGGTGAATTTTTCTGTGTCTTAGTATAAAGTGGACTTCCTTATTTTTTTTTCTGACTGATTTTGATATGAATTGGGGTGTTTTTTTTTTAAATCAGAGATCATATTAGCTGCCCCTGTTTGTTTCAGCTTCCATTCATTTAGTGATTCCCATGCTTTGACTCTTAGTCTGTCAGTGTTTTCATCAGCGCTGCATGTTTCTAGGAAAGGGCACCTGTGTTTGTCTGTGTGCATGTTTGTGTATCTGTTGTGTGTGGTACGTGCATATGTGTGACCCTGTCTCTCCCTCGCTCTCTCCCTTGTGCTTTCTCTCTCTCTCTGCATGGTGTGTATGGTACATGAATGTGTGTCACTGCACGGCACGTACGTGTCCATGTGTGTATGTGTGTGTGTATGCACGGTATGTGTGGTCCATAGATGTATATTTGTGTTTTGTTGTGGGTGGTGCATGCATTTGTGTAACCATATGTGTGTGAGTATGTATGTGGGTGGGTGTGGGTGAATGGATGCTGTGGTGGATGTATGTGTATAAGCACATACATGCATTCAGAGTCAACATGTTGTACAAAGCCTTCTTCCATTGCTCTCCACCGTATTCCTCTGAGCAGGGTCTCTCAGTGAACTGAAGCTCACCACTTAAACTAGGCCGGATGACCAGAGATCTCTTGTAATCTACCTACTTCCATTTCCCAATGCTGAGCTAGAGGCACATGGAATCATACTCAAATTTTCACATAGACTCTGGACACTGACACTCAGGTTCTCATGCTTTCAGAACAAGAGTGGATACATAACTAACCATCTCCTCTACCCCTGAATCTATTTTTGAAATTTACCCCACCAGTCTGTCTGTCTTGTCTCTCTCTTTACTTTTGTTGTTGTTGTTGTTGTTTTGTTGTTTTGTTTGTTTGTTTTTGTTTTTCGAGACAGGGTTTCTCTGTAGCTTTAGAGCTTGTCCTGGAACTCACTCTGTAGACCAAGCTGACCTCAAATTCATAGATACCTGCCTGCCTTTGCCTCCCGAGTGCTGGGATTAAAGGCATGCATCATCGCCGCCCGGCTCAGTCTGTCTCTTTTTTTATAAATTGAGATCACTTATATTTAAGATTCTTATTGGCTAGTTTTCTAGTTCCATAGACTATTATTTGTTCTTTATCTTCCTCAGTGCCATTAGACTTTTGTTGGATTGCTGTGTCAGAGATGGTAGATTCCTCATTCGCTCACATAATCTCTTGAAGTTTATTCTTTCCCAGCTCATAATTCGAACCGTGTTTCTTCCTCCACTGTGTGCAGAATGCCTTTAGTATCTTCTGCAGTGTGGACTTGGTGTTGTGATCTGCCTTAGTTTACAATCATCTTGATATGTTTTAGTTTACTGTAACATTAAGAAGACAGCTTTGCCATAGATCACCATCTTGACAGTTACATTGAATTCTTGAAACACGATGTTTTATCTTCTTATAGCTCTTAGGGCTGTTTAGTGGCAGGTCTTATGTCATAGTGGTATATTTGCCTTTGCAGATATCATGACACCTTCCCTTGCAGAATTAACAGTGTTATTTTACTTTGTGGTTTAAAATTTTTATTTATTTTTCCAAAGACTTATTTTTCATTTTTAAAGCTATATGTTTATATGTACAAGTTCAATGTCCTAAAAGTCTGGGAGAGAGTGCTAGAGACTCAGAGTCACAGGAACTAGAGTTATCAGTCATTCTAAGCCCCCTGATGTGGATACCAGGCACTGAACTTGAGTCTTTCAAGAGAACAGTGTATGATTTTTACTGCTGAGTCATCTTTGTCCTTTGTTACCTACAATATGTCATGGCATGATATATATATATATATATATATATATATATATATATATATATATATATGGACTTCTGCTATAATTTAATTCATTAAATTTTGTATGTCTTTAGTTTTCTTGCAGCTCCTGTCCCATGGATGATTAGGTGGGTCCTTTTGATAGTGCTCCAGAATTCTTGGATGCTCTAGCCACACACAGTTTGTTTTCCTTATGTTTGGCTGGAGCACTTACTAGACCTCATGCGGCATCTCTAATATTATTTGTAATGCTTTATTGAATCTTTTGGTAATGCTTTCTGCAATGTTTTTACATTTTGTTATTTTAATTGTTAATTTCCAAAATTTTTAATTTTGTGGTCTCTTGGGGAAGGCGGGTTTTCCTGTTATTCGATAGTTTGTCTGATCCTCTGATGCAATGTGCACATCTGTGCGTTTAGATATCTATCCCACTTTTATTTTCAGATCTTATTCAGTAACCTATTCCTGAGGACTCAATCTCCAATACCATTGACTGAGTACAAAGCAAGCTCTTCTAATAGCAACAGTACCAATCTATGTAAGATACAGAAATTCACTTCAAATCAGTTAAAGTCTATTCATACATCACCAGTGACCATAGGCCAGAAAATGAGGAAACTATTACAGACTGTTCTGTGGAGTTAAAAATTACTTAGGGATATGAAATGGCAAACGAATGAGCAGAAGGACAGAGATGGATAAAGGAGAAGGAAGGTCAGATAATTGGAAAGAAGAGTTCAGCAGCATCCATCTCCAAGCTTTCAAGGGCGTTTTACTGGGTACAGAATGCCAAGTTAGCCATTTAGGTTATTCATGTTCTTCATTTATTTACTTGCTATCCAATTAATTTATTGGCTAAAAGTGTCACTCAGTTAATTGATTGTTTACATTTTTGTTCCCTAACAAGCTGTCGACTTCATGACTTCCTTTCAAATAAATTTCTATTTATTCTATTGTGTATATCTGAAACTTATAGCATGATATTAAGGGATATATACAGATAGTAAAATGGCTGATATATGCACACACATATGTATATGTAGCTATATATTTTATCTATTCATATATATGTATGTATAATAAAAGTTGGCAAATCAACACATTTCATCTCATATAATTGTGTTTTTATGTGGTGACAAAGGCAATCAAAATCTACTTATTTGACAAAAGTCTCCAGCTTGAAACAATTTTATTAATTGTGATTCTTATTTCATGAACATTTTAAACTTGTTTATTCTACATGTATGCTATATTATTCAGAATTCTTTAAAGAAAGAGGACTCATTTATTAGAAATTAGAGTGACTTACAGGCTGTGGTCCAGCTAATCCAGAAATATTTGTCTGGATGGAAAGTTCAAGGAATCAATAGTTGTTCAGTCCACAAGGCTGAATGTCTCTGAGGGTCTTCAGCACTGATTGTCATTCCTCAGTATCATTTGTATTTTGAGGATTTCTGTGTGCCTGATTAGGCTAGTCTGGTTGGCCAATAAATACCAGGGAACCAACTGTGTCCACATCCATGGTGGTACATCTTTATAATCCCTGAACCATGGATGAACATAGGATCTGGGATATCAAACGTGGATATGTATACGTATGAGACAAACACTTTATTGTCTATGTTATCATCCTTGCCCTTTCACAATCCTTTCCTGTCCTATCTGACCCAAATTCCACCCAGAACTGTGGAGTATGAAAGTAAGGATTAGGATAAGAACACATCATGTAATGGATTCTCTTAAGAACAAGATCTTCCCGGAAGCTGGCTCTGGGAAAAATTTCCCTTGGTTCTAAAAAGGCAACAATTCCTCTCCAGCAGTAGAGGTGACTCAGGTGACAGGAGATACATGGAGATTAAAGCTATAAGAAATGAATGTGATAATGTCCAGTGAATCTAGAGAGCTATGTATTCTAGGAATGGTGTGGGAGGTCCTTCTGTCTATGTGTTGCTTTTAGTTAATGACTAAAGAAACTGACTTGGCCTGTTGATAGGGAAGAACTTAGGTAAGTGGGGAAAACTGGACTGAATGTTGGGAGAAGGAAGTCAGAGAGAGACAGATGCAATGGATTCGCTGCTAGAGACATGCTGAAACTTTGCTGGTAGGCCATGACCTCATGGTAATATACAGATTAATAGAAAGGGATTAAATTTATATCTAAGAGTTAGCCAATAAGAAATTAGAGCTAATGAGTTAAGCAGTGATTTAATTAATACAGTTTCTGTGTGACTATTTCAGGTCTAAGCTAGCCAGGCAGCCAGGAATGAAAAAGTGGCTCTCCCACTACATTTGGCATGGTAGACTAAATCTATGTACAATCTAAAAAGCTTGAAAAGGAGCTGTAGACACAGAAAAACAAAGTTTAACCTCATTTTTTTCACCTGGTGGCATGCTGCAGCTGCCTTACTGGAGGCTTTCCTGATTCACTCACTGCTAGTAGAAAAAAAAATACTCACCTTTTAAAAAACAAGCTTCTTGGGCCATGCTGCCAGCACAAACTGTGGCTGCGGAGCATTTGAATGGCATTTATGGGCCAGGTGTTTGTGTGCCCTCTAAGGCTAGGAGGAAAGTAGCTGATACCAGCTTAGTGCCCCTCACCTGGGCAGGTAGTGGATCAGGACTGCAAGGTGTGCACAAGAGAGCATGGCAGCTTCCTGATGCCATAAACAGAGATATTTCCAGACCACTCAATGTACTGCAGGGCATATTTAGCTAGTACTCAGATAAAAAGGGTTTATTGCTACACACTCATTCTCAGAGTTAAAGTGCTGAGTGTGGCTCCTGCCTGGCGGCCCCAGAGCTAACAATAATAATATGTCCACCATTTTCAAAGTGGAGAGAGTATCCAGAGCAGCTTGCAGCCAAGCTGCTTACCATTTTAAAAGCTTTTCAAGACAGTAGAGAATTATAGATAGTAAATAAGGACAGATTCAGACATGAAAGAACTCTAAACAAGTCACAGTGTTGGATAAATGTCCGTAGGCTTGGGAGAGAGAAGAAAAAGAATACAGAGAGTTGGAAGAGAAGTAAATGGTTTTTAGAAAAAGGAGGTAAGGTCTTTAAAGAGACAGAGTACAAACAGTCATAGATTAAAGGAGTAAAGATAATAAAATAAATATTGAAAAGTAATAGAGTAAAAACAAACCATGTAAAATGGAAAATTCATAGAGAGTCTGGATTATGTATATTATTGTGTTATCTCTGAATATTTTGACTGTGAAGACATAGAGACATTTCATTGTATGGACTGCTAAATTAAACCAACAGAAATGTATCTTTATTCCAAAATTTGAGTCTAAGGATATGTTGCTTTGGAAAAGAGGTTCTTCTTTTGTTCCACAGAAGATGAGAACCATTGGATTGCTTCCAGACCAATATGGTTTGATAAAAACAGAATCCCTTGAAAGATTGCTGTAAACACCCCCACAAAGAAAATACTTCACCCAATAAACAACAGAAGGAAGTTTGGACAGAACTGTGCCCATTCCCAAATATTGTTTATTTATATTTAAAGAGGGCTATGCCATAGAGATTTGCATTGATATGGAACTTGGTTTATTGATACAAATTTAAGGTCAATCTTGTTATATGTATATTTCTGCTCTTGATTACTGCATTGTGATTTTGTAGTTCATTTAAAAATGTAATTTATAATAGTCAAGCTTGTAGTCATGTTAGTTAGATTTTCTAGATATATAGAGATATATTTCAGTTTGATAGGTATTCTTAAAATCTTTCATAGACCTTCACAATATGGCATTTAAAGTGTTTAAGAACTTAAGACTTTTCATGACAATGATACACATCTGCTCCTAGCAGCACCAAGCTACTTCAAGAAGAAGATGGGCATCAAAGAGGCTCCTTAAGGAGTTGGTTAACCATTTGGGCAAGAAACTGCTCTTTCCTGGCCTGCTTTACTGGACATGAAGGAACTACAGAGAAATGACTACTGAACTTGCCCAAAGGTAAGATGATCCTTCAGGGTTCCTGCTTCATAAAAGAGTCTGTGAGACATTCTGCGGGATACACAAGAAAGTGACTGAACTGTCTTTGAAATTTCCTGCTTCTTGGAAAAGCCTCCCTGATGCTATGGGCTTGTAGGCTGAAAAATAGATGCCCCAGAAGTATAGAAGAACTTTGGTACCATCCAGGCAATGAGATGTCTCTGTCAATTCCAGAGTTTTGGAAGTTTCTTACAATGCACTTTCTGTTAACTTAGGTAATATTATGTCTTCCTGGAGTCTTTGATGTAGTTAAAGAATAGATAGTTGTTATTATAGTTTTCCTTAGTTATGATAAAAGATAAAGTAGGTATAAATATTAGAACTGTAATTGCTGCTTGATAACAGTTTTGTTATATGTAATTTTACTATGTTAAAGCCTGCCTCTTTGTTTAAACAGAAAAGGGGAAATGGTGTGGAAGAGCTTTCTTTTGATGCATTGCTTTTATTGGTTAATGACTAAAATAACTGCCTCAGCCTTTTGATAGGGCAGAACTTAGGTAGGCAGGGAAAACTGGACTGAATGCTGGGAGAAGGAAGGCTGAGAGAAAGAGACACCATAGATCCGCTATTTGAGATAGACGTGCTGAAACTTTGCTGGTAGGCCATGACCTTGTAGTCATATACAGATTAATAGAAATGGGTTAAATTAATATGTAAGAGTTAGCCAGTAAGAAGTTAGAGCTAATGGGCTAAGCAGTGATTTAACTAATACCATTTCTGTGTGATTATTTCTGGTCTAAGCTAGCCAGGCAGCTGAAAACCAACAAGCGGCTCTCCCACTATTTAGGAATTCTAAAAGGAGGTCTAATTATAATGTATTCTTTTTTCATTTTGAATCTGTTGCAGAAAAAAATTGATTTTTCAGAAAATTTTCTTAAATGGATACTAGACGATGAGTCATAATTGTAATTTGGAAAAAAATAAATCTTGACATATTATGGAGGAAACAATATTTTTAACTGTTTTCCTTTGAAGTTAGCTAGACTCAGTAACCTGAATAATAGTATATGAGGGACCTCATATTTTTCCTTTTGTAGTTTGCCCAAAAATTTTATAAAAATCTTATTTTTTATTTTTGTTTATATATCTGAGCAGTGCTTTCATTTTATGAAATAAATAGACAAAGTGTCCTAAAACAAGAAGTTTGATCATTTCTAATTTTAAAAAGTTTGTATGACTTCCAAACCACAGCATCTTAATTCTTTTATCACTCTCAACATTAGTGTTGAGAATTCATTGTCTGACTTAGATAGCTTTGGGTCTCTTGGCTGTGGTGACACATGCTGCAGCCTTCTCATGCAGTAGGACTTGATATGTAACTGAGGTCTCAGAAAAGTTCAAAACTAGACTCGACTAGGAATTCACTATGTGTTGAAGCTTGAACCTACTTGGGTTTTGGTACTGAATGCACCATTCTGTTCTCAAACTGGTTCTTATTGTGGATGCTCTGGGCTACTGATTCTGGAGGGAGTTTCCCTTCCTCAGGTAACTGACCAGACAATGCCTTTCAATAGTCCTGTTTTGCACTTGAGTGAAGGATTAGTTTAAATCCATAATGCAACCGTTCCCAAAGACTTAATATAGACAGGTGCTAGCTAAACCATTTATAAAGTCAAGACGATTTCTCCATTACAGTTAGAGCCTGATGGCCATTGTGAAATTTGCAGGACCTGAGTTTGACTTCCTGTTCAGATTAGGGCTGGAAATATTCTAACAGACTCAAGGCAGAGGAATCTTCAGGCACTCAAGTATATTCTGTTAAAAGGCATTTTCACCAAAATCCAGACTCATACCTTTAACACAAGATGCTACAAAGGAAAAGATGTAGCTTCATCCACATTTCCTTTTGGGCACACACATGCTCAGTCACTTTCTTGAACATGGACTAAAATAAACACTGGGTTTATTTTCTTATTAGAGTTTATAAGTGTTTTGCCAGAATTTATGTATGTGTGTCTGGTATCTGTTGAGGTCAGAAGAGGGTATAAGGTCTCTGGAACTAGAGTTATGGGTAGCTGTGAGCCACCATGCAAGTCCTGAGAATCAAACCCAAGGTCCTCTGGAAAGAGAAGCAACTGCTCTAAGGCACCAAGCCATCTTTACAACTCCTTCATTTTATTTTTTAAAATTTTTATTTAATTAAAATACAATTACATCATTTCCCCCCTCCTTCCTCCAATCTCATGCCTCTGCCCCACCTCACTCCATCTCAATTTTATGGCCTCTTTTAGTATCTCTCTCTGTCTCTCTGTCTCTCTGTCTCTCTGTCTCTCTGTCTCTCTCTCTCTCTCTATTTGTGTGTGTGTGTGTGCATGTGTGTGTGTGTGTGTATGCATGCATGCGTGTATGTGTGTGCATAATAAGTATATGAATGCAGTCTGCCAAGTTTGGTTGTATGTTTGCTTGCATGTCTGTTTCTAAGGCTGACCTCTTGAGATTGGATAATGATTTGGGGCTCATCTCTGGGAAAGACTAACTTTCCTCCTTTCAGTAATCTTTACATGTCTGTAGCTGATAATTAGGGGTGGGACCTAATGTGTCTTCACCTATCTACCTTGATATGTAAATTTGTGCTTATTCTTAAAAACAAATAGTGGTTGTACTATTTTCTTTTTCTTTTTTTCATTTTGATGTAGCATTAACTTTATAGGCCACTATAGACTCAGTGGCTTTGTTCTGTTTTGTTTTTCTTTGCTTTCTGCATGATTTCAATAAGTATTCCTTTGACCTGTACCTTTTAGCATCCATGAGGAAAATTGTATATTTTCTTTTTCGGAGTTGACATAGGAAGACTTCTGTGGCAATAGAAGTGTACGGAATTGACGGTTGCTATAACAGGGAAATTACTGAGGTATAGACTTAGCTTTTTGTGTTCCCTTATCTTGGGCAGCTTGGCACTTCACACAGGAACATCTTCGGCAGTGTCAAAATTTGATTTTATCTCCATAATACTTTATCAATGTTTCTACATTAGCCTCTTGCTTTTGTCTGCTCAACCACTCTTCTTTTGCCAAAATTGGAATATTTCTACATAAGAAAGCTGGTATTCTGTCCATATCAGTAAGAGTAAGTGTTGTAAATTGTCCTCATGAATCATAGCTGTGATCTTGAGTCCAAATCTGGCTATTTAAAACCTCAGAAATTTAATGAGTACCATGAGGTAAATAAAGATTAACTTATATTGCTGACTTTTAAGATGTAGGAAAGGGTCAAGATCTAATGACTACAGATGATTATGAGAAATTAATATTACTGGAGTCTCCTCTAAAGCCTTGAAAGGAAACACACCATGCTTACCCATTGATTTTATTGCTCCTAGCTGAATAAGGCACTTGAACTTTGGTCCACAGAATTGTAAGACAGTCCATTGTGCAGCCATAAACCGAGAGGTTTGTAGTAATTTTTAGAATAGCAATATCAAGTTAATAACATAATGAATAGAATAATATAGATTAGTGAGATGCAAAGTGGTGTTGGTAGTAGGGTGACTCCAGGAGTTGGAACATCTAAGGAAATGTCCAGAGCAGAAACATAGTGACTAAGCCAATACAATGCTGGGAACATTTGTTATGTGAGCACCCCAAAGAATGTTAACTGAAGGCGAAATTAAGAAGCAAGATATGTGGCTGGGGGACAAGAGTAGAAGACCAGGGATGGATAAGTCACAATACTTGCAAAGGAACTAGGTGCTGGAAAATATGAGATATCCTGGGTCCTAAGTGGGAGCCCGGGATGTGGATTCATTCCACCTTGACCAAAGGTCAGAGAGTTCAGGCCTATTCTTGCTCTTTCAAGGTTACAACAGGAGGTTTGACCCAAGGTGTGACTACAAGGTGTGTTTTGACCTAGAGTATTGTTACTTGATGATGTGGGTATTGAGAGGTGATTATTTTGTTTGTTCTTTGCATCTTGGTAAAGAAGTCTTTTGTCTTCCCCCTCCTCTTTGAATTGAGTCAAATAAAACCTATGAGAAATAAGCATGGGCAGTATTCACTGGGTAGCCCTCTGGACTCTATCTTCTCTCTGTCTCTCTGTCTCTCTGTCTCTCTCTCTCTGTGTCTCTATCTCTCTGTCTCTCTCTCTGTCTCTCTCTCTCTCTCTTTCTCTTTTGTATCTATGTCTTTTCTCTCTGCCGTTTCTCAATCTTCACATTTCCCTCCAAGCATAGAAAAATAAGCCAGAGGACTTAGGTGATGCTGTTTTCCAGACACATAATATGGTAGTCCTGGAAGGTTTAGATTTTATTCATTATCTTCAGAGGGAAATTCAAAGAAGAAATATGTGATTTTATGTGTGAATTCTTGAGTGCATGCCTAGGCTTATGAAGGACTGTGAGGATCTATATTTAAATAACCATCCCAAGCAGCTCATTTTTGTGATGGAAACTGCTCAGTGTCTGTACCACTTTTGATAATTTTAGTCCTGATTATTTAATTATGTTCATATGTATCCAAATACCACCCTTTTCTTTCTTGAAGACACTCTTCAAATATATCAACTCCAAAAGCATAGTGTATGTATATATGTATATATATAATATATGATATGGATATGTATATAGATATATATATTTCCCATGTTGTTGAACTTAATTAAGAACACAAGAAAGTCATCTCAGTGCAAATTTATTTAATTGAATAGAGCAGTAATGGTGTAACATAAATTCTAATTTCCATGCTAAATATACATGTGTATGCATTGAGTGTGTACCTTTAATGACTCTGTGAAAATTTAACCTTTTCATATCTTCTCACTGTGTCTTTTAGTATGATATTTTCTCAATTCTTTAACATAAAGAAAATCTCTTTCTTTAAGGAACAAATGAATTCCTTGTTTTAATTTGGCGTATAATTTGAGGACCATAAGAATGGAGAGTTAGGGCAAGGGAAAATACATAACCCATATAACCCAAAAGTATAAGTAGGGTTTAGAAAAAAATGTACCATATTTTGGACACCATGAAATCTGAAGATGTTTTTACAAGCAAGCAAAAGTTTAGATATTTTCTTCGGGAGAAGGAACCTGATTGGTCTTCTTCCTCTTCAAAGACAACTTCTCAGAACTCTCAGTTTTATTTGATGCAAACATCCTTATTACAAGTCCTAGAACCAGGAAGAAAGCATAGAGAGGAAGTCTTTCATTTTTAACCCCAGTTAGAAATTGTTACTTTATTTTATTTTTTGAGATCTAATATAATTACATTATTGTCCCTTTCCCTTCCTCCAAAGAGTCTCATACATTACTCTTTGCTCTCATTCAAATTCATTGTCTCTTTTTTCACTAATTGTTGTCTCACACAGACACACGTACACATATAAATACATATATATTCCTAAATATCTAAGTACATTCTGCAGAGCCTATATAATGTTTCTTCTACATACGGTTTTAAGGTTATGCACTTCGTATTGGATTACCAATTGGTGTGCTCCTTCCTTGGGAAGACTCTATCTCTCACTTTTATCTCTAAATTCATGTTTTGTGGTATGATTGAAATCCAGCAATCTTTCTTTCAAGTTGGGCATCTTCCGTATGTCATAACTGCATGTGTTTGTGACAACTGATCACCTTCTGGCAAGCTTCCCATTCTACTAGACTCCCTTCCAGGTTGTAAATTGCCTTTGATGTCAGGATAACTCAGCAGGTATATGGGATTATTTCCTGACTTCTCAATTAATCCTGTCTTTCATCTCTAGCATGACTTTTGGATTGTGTTTGTAATTTTTAAATTACTTTTGAGTGACATCATTAAAAAATAGATGAATGTTCTTAGGTAATTTTCCTGAGGATGTAACTATTCAGGGGATGACTGAGGTAATTGTTCAGATAAATTCCAGGTTTCTGAACTTTTTCTCTCTTGAATTAAATTAACCTTAATCTGTTATGATGGCCCCCTTTTATGGGTTGTAGCTACTTGATTAGAGGATATATTTATAATCAAAACCTCCATTTCTGGCCTATCTGCAAACTTACTAGTCAACATGTATTGCCTGCCACTCAGTTCACACATCCCCACACCTTCTTTCACTGTGTTTTAGTGTCCATCCCAGCATGAGACAGACTGTGCTTTCCCAGCTAACTCTGGTACTGTAAAGTGTATCTGTGGGTTAGCTGTAGGGTACATTCACATTCGTGGTTAGAGTCTACATGTTTGCATGGTGACAGAGAAGGGGACATGAGCAAAGAAAGACAATCACTCTGAAAAGTATCTAGGTGCATTGTGAGGGGGTTTCTCATCCTTTATAATTCTA
>NC_022020.1:29124782-29125359 GCF_000317375.1 Microtus ochrogaster
GACTGCATTCTCTTTTTTTATTGCTCTTTGAGTACTGGCTATGTCTATTTTACATCATATGAAATCCCTTTCAGATACTAATTTATAATTGTTTCCTCACCAATTTGTGCAGTTTCAGTGTTTTTTGAAGTCTGTGGATAACAAATTCTGATTCAAATCTAATGAATAATTTGTCTTATCAAAATTTGTGTAATATACTAATAATCTGAACTTGACCCCTACTATTAGGCTGAGGGGTTCAGGGCTCATACTTTGATATGTGATTGTTTTGTCTGTGTTGGCAGATTAACATCAGATTCTTGTTATCATTCTCCTGTCCTAGTAACAATAAAACAGACTCTCCCCTTGGGAATGAAAACCTAATTAAACACATACCTACTGCTAAGATTATCATCTTGACTTCTAGACAGAGCCCTATCACTGGCAGTGCGAAGGTCACTGAACCTCAAATTGGCCATCTTTCATCTTTGAAATAAAAAACATTCCTAAATTGCCTTCTAACTGAAATTCTGAAACTTTATAATTGCTTAAAAATGAATCACCTTATCTTTCAGGGAGCAATTAATATTGAGAAAGT
>NC_022020.1:29125849-29150084 GCF_000317375.1 Microtus ochrogaster
AATGCAACTCTTAGTCTTGTTGGTTTTCTATTGCTTTCCTGATCTCCTTTTGGTTGCTTTTTATTTTGGTTTTTATTTTACTTCTCCATGTAGTATCTTCAGGTTGAATTTTGTCTTTGTTTTCTAGTTTCTAGTCTATCTACAGCTTTAGCTGTAGCTGTTAAGTATCAATACCTTATGCAATCACTTTCATTTGTCTCCAGGTATTTTTGTATTGCTTGTTTGATTTCCTCGTTCACAGAGATAATTAGAATTGAGGGGTATTTGAGGGCTAGGATGGAAACTGACAGCAAGGTTCTATTGTTGAAGACAACATCTACACAAGTCATTAAGCCTGGAGAAATTGAGCTTGTACTTTTATAGACCCTTCAGCCCCATCTTCTATTGTCTTTGGTAATGGAAGGTACTCTACATGCTACCAATAGAGAAAGTTAAACACCAAGCCAGACATAAAATCTTTGATGAATAATGCTGTCCTGACTGCCAAACATGTTAGGACAATGGCAGCACAAAGCTTATGGAAGCAATCAACCAATGTCTGATTTGACTTAAGGTCCACCCATGAGACACAAACCATATATTATACTTCTTGAGTGACCAAGAACCAGAGACTAGACAGAGCAGAGACCTAAGTCAAAATGAACTACTACTGGGCAAAAAAAGTAATGATAAAATGACCCTTAATGCTATTCTGCTGTATTTTAGATCAGTGCCTTATTGAGCCAAAGTCAGAAAAACTTCATCCTAAAACAAATGGGAACAGATATAGATACCCACAGCCAGATATTATGTAGACAGAGAGACCTTGGAACACACAACTCTGAACGGGCTGTCTCCACCAAATCTTTCCTCTCAGAGCTCAGGGAACTGCACAGAAAAGGAGGCAGAAAAAGTATAAGAGCCAGAGGTACAGAGAACACTAGGAAAAGAAGGCCCTCTCAAACAACTCAGCAAGACTCGCACGAAATCAGAAAGATTAAAGTAACCAGCACAGGCTGACCTGGATCTGCACTGCATCCCTTTGTATTTATTATAACTTTTAGTTTAGTAATTTTATGGGACTCCTGAGTATGTGAATGAGTGGGTGTCTGACCCTTGTGTCTGCTCTTGGGCCTCTTTTGCTTCTGTTGGTTTGCTTTGCCCAGTTTTGATGTGATGGCTTTTGTTTTCTATTTTCACGTTTTATTTTGTTATGTTTTGTTGTTATCTCTTAGAACTCTTGTTCTTTTCTAATGAGAGACAGAAAGAGAGTAGTGGATCTGGATAGGAGGTGAGGTGAGGAGGAACTAGAAATAACAGATGAAGAGGAAACTGTAATCAGAACATACTGTATGAGAAAAGAATCTATTTCCAATAAAAAAGAAAATGAATATAAAAACATGTCTCAGTCTTTCTTTCTGAAGGAAAACTCAGTGATGTTCTGAGCCAGGGAGATTGATTGCGGCAGGCACATGGGCTAACAATTCTCCTGGATCAGATGTGGCTTTTCACACTCATCTGGATACAGGAGTCTCTTAAGACTTAAATCTTTCTAGATTTCTCACAAAGGAAATTAGTCCTTATACTGTTGCTATTATATTTTACACCTTGTCAGTGAAATTAAACTGTGGATAATTTATGCTGACCCTGATGCATCTCCTAAATCCTCAGTTGTGTGGTGTCTTAAAGGCTGGGACTGCATATAATTTCCTTCTGTGTCTTGTAGTTTCCACATAGTCAATTCATATTGTATTTGATGGATGGATGAGTAGAAGGACCAAACTAGTGAAAAATGGACACTAATAAATACTTCTAGAACCCAGTGCTTACTTAGGCAACGAGAGACTTAGCTTGAATAACTTCAGAAAGACACTTCCATTGATCTGCTATTTTGTCAAAGTTCAATTCATGAAAGAAACAAAACAGAAGAAATGTTGAACTCTCCAGGCTTATAGAGCAGGATCGACTTAGAGGGGGGTTGAATTTTTCCATACCCATGTCTCTGACTTCTTTTTCAGTGAGGAAGCAACAGTATTGTTTTGTCAGGGATGCATAGCTATCCAGCTCCTCCATCCTTTTATTTTATGCTCAAAACATGCTCCACCCTGGGAATTTAAGAGTCGTTCAGAAATCTTGCTGCTAATTAGAAGAGTAACAGATCTGAGAAATAGCACGACCTTGAGTGCAACTCCTTCTACTGTAACAACCTATGTCTCCAGTCTAGAATAATTAGGAAGTGTGAGAAATGCCTCAGAATGTTTGAGTACAAAATGTACTTCAAAGGTAAATTTCGTATTCAGAGATCATTATTTTTGATCTCCAGCTGTGAGAGAACAAGGCCGCCTCCAACTCCAGTGTTAACAGATGTCTGCTAAATACTTACTACCAATAATTGAAATAGTAACCACAGTATTGAAATTACTCTGTAAAAACGACCACATGCATTTTTTTCTATCCTCATTTGTTTCATGCATCTTAATGGGTCTGTGTAACACCTAGCATGGATGTTCTCAATGAAAACATTGAGAATCAAAAAGCTTAAAATAGAGCACCTGCTGGGAGATTAGTTTTTGCCTCTTAAAAATCACTATCTGTACTGTGCATCTAAGTCAAGGACTTGGGGAAAATATACTTTTGAGAGCAAACAAATAGAGCAAATGTAACTTCTTTAGTTTTTTACTTGCATTGAAAAAAAATGACGTAAGATCATGAGAGAGTGTCTCCATGAGGAGCTCTCCTGACCTCTTCTTCACTGTTAAGCATGACTGGAGACAGACTGACTTATGTCTGAGCTTGATTAAGGTTACATACCTAGAAAAAAAAATTTCTACTTAAATATTACTAAACTAAATGAATGATTTGATTCCATGGAAGCTATAAAATATGAATAAAAATAACATGAATTTCTCATTATATACCGGGAATTTAAATTTTTTGTTATGGTATTTATTATACATGGTACTAGGTTTTCTAAGGCTATTTTTGTACAGGTATGCATTTGAGACTCTAAAACTACCCAATATGTCTGAGGAAGTGATTCAGTGGCTAAGAACACATACTGCTCTTAGGAGGGCATAGAATCCATATCAGCCACCACCTGTAACTCTAGCTGTAAGGCACACAACACTTCTGGCCTCCACAAGGCACCTGAACTTACACATGCGTACACAAAGTTTAAAGTAACTTGTCTTCAAAGATGAACAAAAAGGGGTTGCTGGGATGACTCAGTGGGTAAATATGGCTGCAGCCAGGCATGAGGGTCTGAGTTTGATCATGGAAATCTATGTGACAGAGACGAACAACAGACTTCTGCAAACTGTCCTCTTTCATTATATCTGTGCGTGCACACATGCACACACAATAAATAAATAAAGTGTTAAAAGGATTAAAACAGCAACATCATAAAAATCTGATAATTTTTAAAAATGTATCTACTTTAGTGAGAGGTAAGTGGGGTTAGAAACCAGGAAAGAAGAAAGAGCACAAAAGAGAGGAAAAGGACATTTTAAGGGGGCAATGGGAATGAAAGAGTGGACATGAAAAAGGAAGGGGATTACTGGGGACAGAAAAGCACAGAAGGGAAAGAGGAAGCATGAAGACAATGATGAGGTGGTGATACCATCCAGCCAGATTGCATGCAGACAGTTCTCTTATCATTTCCCCAGCATCACATTTACAGAACATACACATTTTAATAGATATCACAGATAATAAAACACCAAGAGAACTGACCTACAAATAAATTATACAACTTGCACAAGGTCAGAAGAATCTATATTTTGAAGAGTAAAACTGACATCTAAGAATCTGGCTAGGGAAATGTTCTCTTGCTTTCTATAATTTGCAGCCTCCATCCCATGAACTACATAGAAAAACTTGAGAAGTTAGGAAAATAAAACAGTTGCCCTTTCAACCACTAAAATCATAGTCATGCAAAAATTACTGTAAGGTTCCATGAGGTTTTGAAAAACAGCAAAGACCTTTAATGAGAAGAGGAATCCCTGAGATCTGAGGTTAAGGCCATCTGGTAAAGAGAAGTTCCTTTGTCCCTGTTGTTTCAACTTTGTTCTTCTACATGGAGAAGTAGAAACACATAAACCTATACATTCCTCAAAAGGTCACTTACAGAGACAGACCAACACACAGCACTAGAATACATCTAATTAAACAGAAACCTTTGTTTGTAGGAGCAGTGTAATACCCAGATCTCTGGAAGGATGAAGTGAACTCAGTTTAAATCTGTAGTCAGGAATTTCCAGGTTCCTTGAAAAAGAGAGCTAATGCATAAAAATTATTTTGATATTAATGTGTTTCTAGTACTTGCTTTATATATTACAATGATTTCAACATATTATGAAATCAATGTCAGTATAAATATTTGAATAATACTAATTGCTCCTGTTCAACTTTAATTATAAATAACCTAGATTCAATAAATTCCAATCTTCCCATTTAGTTTTGGAGAGGAAAATTATTCTAAAACTTTTTCTAACCCTGAAAATAACCTATAGATCTGTTGTTCAAATAAGAGCTCAAAAAGAAACTCTGAACTTTTTTGTCTGTAAATTAACCTGTGAGTATATTATTTATCATGACATTAAGGGACTTTTGAAGACCTTGAAAGAAAATCTGTAAATTCTGACATTAATACACAGAAAAATCAATTTGATGAATGCAGGCTTTGGATTCACTTTATTTTAGGGTGAAAAATACGTGTGAGATATGAGCGTGAGAGTTTTATTAATCCTTTGATCCTTGGGTTGCAAAGGCTGACACTCTTCCATTAGGCATTTTTGGAATTACAGTGATTGACAATCTGTCAGTAAGCCTCTAGCCATGGACCTTTCTAGCAGCCTAGTGGCCCAGTAATCGATAATATGACCTAGTGGAAGGCTCCTGCTGGGGCTGTCCTCACACCGAAACTGGAAAAGAATACAAATCTAGCTTGTCAGTTTTGCTGTGATTTTTAACCTGATTTGTTCTAAGATTTTATGTTCTTGGAGCACCCCGTCATTCTTTAGCTATGTCAGGACCTTATTTTGTCATTTTATTTATTTATTCTGTATAATACTAAATTATAGTGATTAAACAATTCAAATATCTCTATGATCACAAAGATTAGGGAAGAAATAAGTCATGTTTAGCTTGTTGGAGTCTAAGCAAACAAAAAACCAGACTACTTCCACAATTCCTATGTGTATAATGCTTATTCCTCTCAAAAAATAAGAAAGCTTGTGCATCTTGTGAAGCGGACCTTTTCTCAGTATTTGGAATATTGCTTTTTTGTAGTGTGGGATTAATTTAATGATGCTCATAGATACAGCAATGACTTGTTAATGAGATATTGATTCTTAGAATTAGAGTGTGTCTAGTGCCACATTTTCAATCCATATTAATGCTTCGTTAGCCTAATTAATATAACAGTGACAACAATTTTTATAGACAATAATTAATCATGATCAACACTGTTCCCATAGTGCCCCATAGGTATCATGTGATCTTTTATAAATCAGAAGAGCTGTCCATACCAAAAGTAGGCTGTTTCTTGTTTGGTGTGGTGTCATCTCTACAGCATGGTTATAACTGGTGAAATATTCAGATGGGACTGCATCTCATTTGTGTAGAAGATCTCTCATCCCCTCTTTTTTTCCCTTCCTTCATTACTTTCTCCTGACTCCTCTTTTCTATCTCCTTACTTTTCTTTTCATCCCCTGATTTTCCTTGCCTACACAGTTTTTAACAACTTGCTACCTCTAGCATAACAGTTCACTTCATTGAGAAACAGAAGAGTTCTAAGAAATCCTCTAATATTCTTTATATTTATAAAAGCTATTATTTTGAAAGAATGTCAGAAATACAGTGATTTCATATATGACCTTTGTTCTGTTCAACAATCACATACCTGGAACTTTAGTTTTATCTCGATTTCATTCCTCTTATTCAGCCTTTTTGTAAAGTTATTACTTGGGCTTGTATTGGGGCCCAAAGAGAAAGTTGGCTCCCACTGAGCTCTTCATCCTCCCGATCAAATATATTCTTTCTGAGCATCTCAGATGAGTCAATTATGCCCCAATCCATTCACTCAATCAAGTGGGTGATTATAGCCCACTCAGAGCTTTAAGTCACAGTTCCCAGCTATCTCCATAATATGGGACCTTCCTACTCATCGCCTGGGATCAAGTGCTTCTACCAGGGCTAAATCCATCTCACTTCCCTCTCTGCCCTCTGTGATCATGCATTTACATTTCTTCTGTTCATTCTCTTCCAAGTAGGCCTTCTGAAAGGCACATGCTCTTATACGAGTGCTCAGATTAAGTTCCTGCTCACATTTACCAATCAGTAGGAGCCCCAAACATTCTTTCTTTCTTTCCAAGTCACCATGACTTCCTCTGGATGCTGATTGAGCTCAATTATATAGTTTACCAGTTTCATAGTCTTCTGCTACTTTGATCCACGACTCTCTGTCTGGACTTAACAAGGTAGATTTCTTAGTTCAATTACATAGCCTTTAAATGAACGTGTACTGGGTGCTCATTTAGGGCAAGTGTTAGCAAATGTAGGGTTAGCTATTAGGGAAGGATTTATACAAAGCATTCAGAACAAGAGTGGATAATGTGGCTCGGGTACCAGCATTTCTCCTTTCATTCTCTCAGTTGTAGCAGAGGCAATTTACAGCCCATCGCAAGCTCATAGAAGTCCCTCTCAACACCCTCCACAAGCCAGCTTGTGAGATGACCCATTTCCAGGTCTATGACTGTCTTTCACAAGGAAATGCACTGCCAAGCAAGGTCTGACATTCTGGGTCAGCAATCTTATTTTCATCTGTCTTTCATATTTTACTTCCACTGTATTTTACATTCATCTCCATGGGCCACTTGCCACAGTGATATTGGACAATGAGATGCTGTTGTTCACTGCAGATTAGAGCTGTGGCTGTAAATACAGAGGTCAGTCCCTTCATGATGAGGATACTTATATTCAGTGATTTGTGCTATAGATTTGGGATGATAAAGAATGACCCTGCAATTAAGATATGATTATTTTAGCACGGTTCAATGTCCATGTGGCCTGTATACTTAATCAATACACCTGATCTTGCAATATTGTGGTTTCTCTCTGATGAGTCAAAACGCATAAGGCTTCTGCCTCTGAACAGCATCTTTACCGTATTGTCGCCTTGTGCGTGGACTTTTCCTTTCATCCATAAATTGCTTCTTTCATCCTCATCCTATTGAGAAAAAGGGGCAAACAACTGAACTCCTAAGTATACTTCCTAAGTGGCATGTTAAATTGCAAGTGGACCTATTCTCTGTACATAATTGTTTAGGACAGATAATGTAGTTTTATATTATTTATTCAGGAGCTTGGGCTTTTAAAGGACAATAAGAAAAACAAAGTGTATGAAAGCCAATTGCTTTGGAAAAAGAAAAAAATGCATGATCATTAAAAAACATCTTGATGGTACTGAAAATTAAAAGGGTTTTCCAGGCTGAGATATAATGTTTTTGGGAAAAGGATTTACCTCAAAAAATCAAATTCATTCCATAAAGATCACGTCTGTGGAGTGAAGGAAGCCTCCGTAGAGGCTCTTCACTTCCTCCTCCAAGTCAGACAGTGATGTTCCACTCAGGAAAGCAGATGCCCATGGCCTATATTCCCCAAGGCACACGTGGCCTCTCTAAGGGGAACAAAGTCAGGAATCATTTTTGTGAGAACTGTAGGCAGGGTAGTGATGTGGGATTCCTATTTGCTATGTATTTGTTTTATTACCATTGGTTAATAAAGAAGCTGCTTTAGCCTATGGCAGGGCAGACTATAGCTAGGAAGGAAGACTAAATTGAATGCAGGGAAAAGAAGGTGGAGTCAGGTAGTTGCCATGTAGCTGCCCAAGAAACAAGTGGTAACAAACCCCAGGCCTTGTGATAAAATATATAATAATAGAAATGGGTTAATTTAAGATGTAAGAGTTAGTTATTAAAAAACCTGAGCTAATAGGTCAAAGAGTATGTAATTAATTCTAAGCCTCAGAGTGTTTATTTCATAAGCAGCTGCAGGAGCTAGTGAGTGGGACCCACGGGGTGGAGAGAAACCAGTCCAGGGGGATCAGCAGAATAGAGAATATTTGTAGCTACAGGGCAGGGGGAGCTGCACTGAAGTGTGTTCTGGGAAAGCCTGAATGCTACCAGCTGAATAGACTTGTAAGGCAAGATCAGCAAGACCTAATTGAATCCTTCTGTGACTCAAGGTGCTCAAGGTATGTGAACTAGAAACACATTCAGCTAAGAGTCACACACACACACACACACACACACACACACACACACACACAACTACACTTTCAAGTTGAAAGAAAGGGAATGAGGAACGGAGGGTTCCATACATAGAACACAAAACAAAGGGGTTGGGGAGGGCTAGAGCAGAACACACTGTGCTGGGAGTTCGGAGCCTTCAAACCTAGCTTGGAGTCTCTCATCAGATTCAGGTTTTGTTGTTGTTTGCCTGCGTTGTTTGTTTTTCCCCCCTTAGGCCAGTATTTTCACCCCGAGTCTCAGTTTTCCCTTTAGAACTGAGACTATGAATTTCACTATGCTTTACATATGTCTTTACATATGTCATCAGACATCTGTTTATGTATTCAGGCCCTTGGGAAGAACAGTATTCCTGGCAAAAGGGCACCCCAGCGTTTTCAAAAAAAAATAATTGTTATAGCAACCTTTCCCTTGTAGTCCTGTTATCACTCACACTACACATTTGAAATAAAGCTTCGCCAGGCTCTCTTATCTAATCAACGTCATTTTATTATCAGGGAGCATAAGAGGAATTTAAATGGCACATGTCTTCTGTAAGTTGGTGTTTTCAACCACAGCATAATTTTATCCCCTCTAGGATTTTCACACTACTGATGTTTTTTCTTTCTTTCTTTCTTTCTTTCTTTCTTTCTTTCTTTCTTTCTTTCTTTCTTTCTTCCTTTCTTTCTTTCCTTTTCTTTTTTTTTACATAGCTGAAACTACTGAGTGTTCAGTATAAACTAAGGAATGTAATTTGATGTAGATTGATATAGAATATAATTAGATGTAGATCTATATAACTATGATGCAGAAGATATATGGATTTAGGACTCTATTTGAGTGTCTTAATTAATGAAAAGAACAAGGAAGCAATGTCCATGGTATTCTGGTGCGGTAAGAGTTAATGAAGGGAGTTGTTTCTAATAATCAGAAAAGATTGATTATCAATCATTAAGATGTATAACAAACAAGTGAGTATGAAGACACACTTGCCTGTGCCTCTAAACAAGTATATTAAAAGAAAATGTCTCTCTAAGGTTAATGGTGCTTTACATAGACAGAGACAGCTATTTTATTAATTTATTTTGGCAATTACATTGACAATTCAAGACAATTACAGAAAAAAAATCTGAGGAAGAGTTGTGTGCTGTAAAGGAAAATACCCACAGCATTGTTTAGGAACTTTCTCCAAAACTTACAGTTCATATCCCAGCCCTGTCTCATCATCACCATCATCTTTGTGTTCACAGGTGGCTTTTCTAACATTCCACTTAGTGTATCAGCTCTAATTTATAACTCACATTAATTTATTTTTGTCAGTGTTATTAAGTATCAGTTAAAGGTCGCTTAATATGAAACAATAAAAGACAAAGAAGAAAGGTCCTATGTTTATTTAGAATGACAAGAGTCCAACTCTTACTGGCTTCAGCAAATCCAAAAAAAAAAAAAGAAAGAAAATTAGAGAAAGAGAGGGATAAGGAAAGATAGAGGAAGGTATGGAGGGAAAGAGAGAGAGACAGAGAGGTTTTATTCAGAGGCTTCAGAAGTATAGCTATCTTTAGTCTCTGCTAACTGTGGGAACCTGAAGGGTGTGGTCTCATTACTCCCTTCTTCTCTGAATCAGCACTGTGTGGTTTGTACTTTATTTAGTTTTATTTTCTGACAATATCCTTCTATGACATGGGAAAGAACCATCAGAAGTCCATAGTATTATTATAGCTCATGATCCAAGAATGAAAATTAGGTTACTGATTCTCTGCCAGGGGCACATGCTTTATCATATTATTATTATTATTATTATTATTATTATTATCCTAGTGATTGATAATACAGGTGCAGAACTACAAAGTATGGCAGTAGAGTTTGGTGTAAAAATGGAAGTGAGTTATCCAAAAAAATGGGATATATCCATTCTATCTATCTATCTATCTATCTATCTATCTATCTATCTATCTATCATCTATCTATCTATCTATCTATCTATCTATCTATCTATCTATCTACCTATCTATCTACCTATCTATCTATTTATCTACAGATAGATAGATATTATTTGTGAACAGTTTTGTGTTTTCACAAAGTGTTTGATGCATGTGACAGGTAACTGACAGTAAATAAACTCAGGTAAAGAAAGTAATAAAGGCCACAGCTCAACTGTAAGGAGAACAGAACTTCTTTTTAGAAAGCTAAAGTAATAAGAGTAGAAGCTGAGGAGGTGGAGCCAAGCGATTTCCTTTCACCTGTAAGCCAACTGCTGAGACTTTTAATCTATACTGGGGGGCGGGACAGATGACCAACCTCAGCCAAATCATCCAAACAGCAAAGGACAGCATACTGTCTCCATGGAGTAAACTCACCCTCCCTCTCACCGTCTTTGTCATTTTCATCAAACTTATGTCAATCTAGCTGGCCTTCTGCCAGCATTCAGGATGCTGCTTACAGAAACTAATTTCAAGACATGTATACCCTCAAGGAAACATGAAGTGCAAATGGTCCTGGATTAGTATCAAGGTTGTGATTAATATATTGTCATGGTTTGGTTTTAAGTGCAGCCAACCAAGGTCTGCCCTGTCTCCTTGCCGAAGATGATGCTGAGGATAACTATGTCTTGAGGTGATGAAGATCTGGATGCTGATGAAATGTGAAAAGCCGACTGAGTAAAAGGACTGCAGTCTTTCTCATTAAAAAAAAGCAGCATTAAAGGGCCCATAACTTAAGCAAGTTGCCACTGTTAGTGCTATTATGTCCTTCTCAGAGATGTTGTTGCTCCTAATTTGAAACAAGTGCTTTCTTTAGGGCTAATTAGAGAGATGAATGACACCTCCCAGGACCACATGGTTACCATGTTCAGTGTACAACAAAGCCAGAACTGCAGGATAAGAGAGCAGATTTGTACCCAAATAAATAATAATCATCTGAAATTTGTCTTTATTTTATTTATCATGCTTGTCTGTTGACTAAGATTTTCAGGTTAAAATTTCTACTTTGTGAACGTAGGAAGTGGAAGTCCTGATGGTTCTTTCTCACCTCCCAGGGAAGAGCAGTAAATATCACTTGTTTCTAGCAGGGCAAGGGGGAAATGAGATGCCTAACGAAAGCCACGCATTGGAATTATTGGGCCCAGTGAGCTGTGCTAAGAGAGTTAGTTTTATAAAAAATTGTTTGACTGATTTCTACACTGAAATCTAAAGACACCAAATTTGAGCAGATAACTCTAGCAGGCTGTGTTTCTTGCAAAGTGAAAATGACTTCAGCAATTATTTTCCTTCACAGGTAAGTAGTGTATTTTCATTCCAGAACAGTAGGAATCTAAAGGATTGTGATATTGGCTTTCTCCGAAAGCAGAGCAGTGCTGGATTGAGATTCATATAGCTAGAAATTCTCAAGTATCATTACTGGGGCCGATGTGCCCATAACAGGGCAAAGTTGGTAACAGCATCAGCCAAAGTTGAAAAACTTCTAGATCATAGGCTTTTAAAGAGACCCCTCATGATACTATGTTCAAAATTGCATGCTTCTTGATTTCTATATCAAGTTCTTTGACAATCTATCTGGTTCTCACAAGATTCCATCAAGATAGAACAATAGCAAACCACAAAATAGCAACTATTAAAAGATCAAAGTGACATTGCATGAAATTAGCGTATCTAAAATCCATACCAAAGAGCATAATGCTTAGAAAAATAATTTGTGAGACTTTCCATGTGCTCTTATTACTCATTCCTGTTAATGTGTGCCTATCCATGTCTACAAAGCGATTGGGTATGACTCTTTAATCTGTTTGTGTATCTGTGTGGTTTTACATAGTATTTGTGTCTCACTTATACGCTTTGTGCTACAGATGTTCCTACAATAATAGATTAGGCAAATTGTGCCTAATCACACAGTGAAGTTTATAATGCTTTATTGTTGAACTGTGGTCATAACTAAGGTTGCCTAAAATCTTGACTGTGAACTAAATATGTTATAAGTTTAAAGAGTTTGCCCTCAGACAACCTTCTTTCCATTCTACAGACTGACAAAGGCCCTACTAAGACATTTGGGAAAATATGTTCTTTCATCCAAAAGAGGCTTCCCACCCAAGGGACTCATTTCTTATCTCTGAATGGTGGAGTTGGACTAAGAGACCTTTAATGTCTCATTTAGGCCCATGCCAGTGTGTTTTAGAGGAAATGAATTTCCTCCCTGAAGACTCATAAAGAAGGAATGATGACTTCTGCTGCTAGAGTCACCCACACTCATCACAATAGGCAAAATATGCCAGGCCTTAGTAGCTAGAGCCAGCCTTTACCTCCAGACACCAAGGGAGAGCTTTAAGTATGTTACTTATGTAAAGGAGTCAGGGAATAATAGCTGTTCCCACTCTCTTGGTGCTTGTTCAGTACCCCTTACCTTAACAGGCAGCTTATATGTACCATGGATAAAGGATTGCCGTGCATTTGGCATCATCTAACCTATTTTGTGAAGCTAAGCATCACACAAAGAACAAATAGCATGGCCACTGCTGTAGAGCAGTTTCTGTCTATCTGTTGTTATCTAGAACCATGTTGTTCTGTGGAGTCTTTTTATTGATGGATTCACCCAGTTCCTTGGTCCTAACCTTCTTCTTGCCCTTGATTTATCAAAGAGAGTATAGGAATTTGGCATGAGATTTCTGACCCAGGCTAAGAATGTTATCTTCGGCTCTTTAGCACTGTCTATGTTGTTTCTGCATTGTGCTCCTCCTGGAATTGGACACCACAATGTTTTCCTTTATTGATACTCTTGAAGCTAGTGCTTTAACAAAAAGAACCATAGAGTTCTAGGTTAGGTGTACTTTAGCACAGATTCTGAGTTGGTAATTAACTCATTGGAAGAAAGAGTTTGCAGCCACTAGAAGACACAGTGAGTGTCTCTACATGAAGCAATTTGAAATGTTTCTCTTTGTGAGACCCATAAGAAGTGTGTGGTTTGGGGTGAGTTATATGAGATAAGGATCCCAAGTTCCATCCTCTATAGTTCACTAACACTGCTTTTATTTCGCTGTTTTACAAAGCCTGAGATGCCCCTTGTGTTCACCTCAACCTCCCTTTGAACTGACACAGATTGTTTACACACTGAGTCATCACATTCTAATATCTGGGAGCACAATTTCTATTTATTCAACAGAAAGTTAGTAGATACAACTGTATTCCAGGCATTGGCAGTGCGATAGCAAGTAAGACAGATTTCTCCCAGCACGAAGATCACATTCAAGAGAAAAGACAGATGGCAAATGAACAGAGAGAGCCACAGATTTACAACATAGTTTCATTCAGTGACAAAAAGTCGAAAGAGAAATAGAGTCAGGCTGGAGGTTAGATATTCTGTTTAGAAAGAACACTCACTGAAGAAGCCCATTTTAGAAATGTAGAAATTATGAGTCTGATCTGGGGGTAAATCTATTTTAGAGTTGCAACAGAGAATCAAGATTTAGTAGGTTGGGTGAGCTTCACCTATGTGAGGAATGAGGGGCTCACGCAATGGGATGAACAACAAACAGAAAAAATGAAGCCTGTGTTGAGGATGAGATCACAGAGGACTCTGAGGCTACAGTGTGAAGTTAGAGGAAATTGTTGACTACTGAACATAAACTACATAAGAGACCACGAAGGGTACGAACTAACTGTACAGTTGTAAACAAACAGCATTGCCTAACCTTTGGAGGATTTGGGGCAAACACAATCACCTATACATGTGTGGCTATATAATATTAATTAGTGGTAAGCTGTAAGGAGAAAAGAACAAAAGCAGGAATATGTGTATTGGTAAAAGGCAAAGTAGATTTTAAATGAAAAAGAGGATGAAACTAAAGTCAAGAAATAAAAATATGTAACTCTTCCCCAATGAAAGAGGATGTTTAATAGAAGAACTGCAGAAAGAAACTGAGAGATGAATGGGAAAGCCTGTTTTGCTGGATATTGGCAACTAGGGGGAGAGTAGTACGAACTAAGCTTGGATCCAGTAGAGTTACACAGGTACAGTTCATTATTTGGCTATTATTATAAGCTAGATGGAAGGACAGTGAAGAGATCACTGGCTAGAAAACAGACTAAAAAATGCTGAGGTGATGGAGAATCCATGACAGTAGTGATCCAAAGAAAACACAAACACAAACATAGCCAGCCTCATATGTAGCTTTATGTTTTTATGGTAGTCACAAAAAAGTCAAAACGGCTAGGTGAACTTAGCACTAATAATGGATTCTACTTAGCCCAGCAATACACTTTATGATGTTTTCCTATGAAGTATTTCCCACTGTGTATTTTACATGTGGCATATCTAATTCTATCCTCCAAGAGCTCTGGGACTACAGACAGCTAGAACTGTCACAACACCACCCACATCTGGAAGTGGAAAGTAGATGGATGATGAGAAAGGCTCTGTAATACAGAAGCTGCTAGTTAGTTTTCAGCTGCTTAGCCCCGAAATAATCACACAGAAACTGTATTATTTAAATCAATGCTTGGCCTCATAGCTTCTTATTTGGCTAACTCTTACATCTTAATTTAACCCATTTCTATTAATTTCTGTGTATCGTCATGTGGCAGTGGCATACCGGGTAAAGTTCTGGTGTCTGTCTCCAGTGGGGCTACATGGCTTTTTTCTGACTACTCCCCTCATTCTCCCAACATTCTGTTTAGCTTTCCCCACCTAAGCTCTGTTTCTCTATAGCTCTGTTATATACCCAAAGCAGTTCCTTTATTAACCAATGGTATTCACAACATACAGAGGGGAATCCCACATCAGGGCTCAGATTCTGGATATATTTCAAAGAGAGGGCAAAGAGGCATGTTTAAGGGTATATAGGAACGAGACAGAATGATTATCAAGAGTAAAATCTTTACAAGGGAATTCAATAGTTACAATAGAGAGTGGCTTGGTGTTAGGAATGGCAGAAGATTGCTTAACTTAGAGATTATTGCCAATAATGTCTCTCTAAAAGGAAAAATCCTCATAATTATTTTATAATAATTTAATTTTAATTAGATATAAAGAAGAAATAATGAATCAGGATTCAAATCAGGCCATGAAATTTTTCATTCTTTTACTTGTTCATGTGTTCAAGAATCTTTTATTGGTTTCTAAATTATGTCCAGGTGGCTATGATGGCTAATAAGCATCCATTCATCCTTCCATTTGTTCCATCTTTCAGACAATGAATTTTGTTGAGCACAAGCACTATAAGAGTTTGCAACAACTAGTGAAGGAAATAAATATTGCGAATGATGACAGACCAAGGTAAGGGTTTAATAGATTCAGGTATGTGTTATTAGAAATTCAAACTGATGCTTAGTATCAAGGTGTCAGTTTTGGTCTAGAACTTGTGAGAGAAAAATTCGGAAGATCTTGGAATTTAGTACTCATCAGCATAGAAAGTAAAGTGAAGGATTTGGTAAGCAGGGCTTCCCAGAGCGATAAGTGTGAAGGAGTAAAGGATCATTGATTGAGCATGTGAGCCTGTGGAAGGGCCAAGTAGCATTAAAAACAAATCAAGAAAGTGTGTTCTTCTAAAATTTACTGAATAAAAATATGGCAAGTTGGTAGAATAATAAAATGTATAAAATGTTGCCATGAAATAAAGTCAAATGAAGACTAAAAACATACTGTAAAGCCAAGTAACATGGAAGTCATATATCGGCTTGCTGTAAGAAGTTTCAGCAAAACCTGATTGGAGTAGTTTGAAGAGAACATGAGAAGAGAGTAATTAGAGAAAAAGGTCATGCACACACTTCTATCAGAGATTCTGGAAGACAAAAGAGGGATGGGCTGAAGGCTTACAAAAGAAAGTAAGTAAATTCAGATAATGCTATCATATTTGCATAACAGTGAGAATAACACAGCAGAGAGTTTAAAAAAATTATAGTGTGTTAAGGGTCAATTTCTGCAGAGCTGTTTGCAAGTAGATGGGAAATGAAATTTAGCTTAAAATGGCAAAACAGTTTGCAAAGGAGCTTGAGGAATTTTGTTGATAGATAGCTACCAAATTACTAAAGGCAGACTTCGGATGTTGGTATCGATGGCAAACTATAAAAAGGACATCCGTGGGAGATTTTTCATCACCTTAATTTTCTCACTGAGGTCGTATGCATGGTGAAGGGTCCAGTTTAGTTAAGTAATTCAGTGACATTGGAGGTCAGTATCTTTCTTTGTGAAATGTGAGTGAAATCTTTGTTTCCAGGTACCTAATAATGCTTAAATATTTATTGTAGACAAGAATATTAGCTTGGTGGCTGCACCATCAGTCAACACTGGCCCAGGTAGCAGTACAATTATAGATGGATTACAAGTGAGTATCATATGTCACCTGTACTTTAGAAAGACTTGCTTCAGTGTAGGGAGGTGGCTCTGAGCTAATATCAACTCAATACAAAGAGGAATTAGCTTAATCATGAAGAAGAGCCTTTGTAAAGAAAAAATGTTACCCTGTTTGTTATTTGGCCTTTAACCAGAAAGAACTCAGGAAAATGATTTATCTTTAATTTTCTCACTCCACTTGTTGAACCAATCTTCCCCTCTCGCTTAACACAGCAGTGGCTCCTTTGAACAAGGAGAATAAACAAATGTCAGTGTTCAGTCTCCTGTCACAGCCTAAGCGATCCAGGCATGGAAGATATCACCCTGATTAAAGTGTCAAGCGGCCCTTAATCATGTTAAAATGAAATGTGACCAGAACGAAACAAGAAATGGGACATCCCTGTCACCTTTTCTCTCTTCCCCATAATGGCAATATCTATCCTCTGTATTCAAGATAATGTGAGTGTCTATTTGCATTGTGGGGACATTGAGATGGCTTGCATTTGACAGATCTTATTATGCTAGAAATCAGAAGTTCCAAAATTAACATAGGCTCTTAGTAAAATGATTATGCAACATTACCCCAGTGCTTAGGATGTTTAAAAGGCAAATCCTGTCCAGTTCCTTCTTCATTTTTTCATTATGCATATATCTTTCAATTGGATAATGATAAGGGAATATAGTATGGGTATATAAATGGCAGACAAGTTAAGCTTTTAGCTTCCTATGAATGCTTGCTATTAGATATTGCATTCTCATATCAACAGCAACGTCCACAATAAAACTATGGCATAGACTCTGAGGTTCTTTAAAAAAATAACAGAAAACAAAACAAAATTAAACCTATTTCATTTTCTTATCTTTGGGTCTAGAAAGTAAACTTGTTGGGAATAAAAGTTTAGATCAAGGGCTGGAGACATTTCACCATGATTTAGAGTACTGACTCTATATCATGTAGAGTACAGGAAAATGTTTTGAGTTCTAAATGGAGCATACTGACACAAGCTTTGTCTAAAAGTATACAACTAAAAAAATCTAAGCAAGCATTACACAAACACACACATATATGAATTAAACCCAGAATTAATCATTACTAATACTATTTTATATAACCAAGAGGAAACCAGAAACGAACCAAGTAAGACTATTTTAGCAATGAAATTATTTGCTTAGAAAGAAAGAAAAAGAATGTCCCATATTCATTCTCTAGACCATGTGTTTTAACTCCCAGGTCTTCTCCTTATCAGTGGAGATAAGTTTTGTAAAAGCCCCGAATCCAGAAAGTGTCATTCTTTTGCCCTGAGAGCACCCCATGCCTAGTCACAGACTGCCATGTTAGACAGTATGTGCCTGTAAAGACATGAAGAATGAGGGAAAATGCTCTTAGTGGTAAGACACAGCTCAGTGTCTGGGGTTTGGTGGTAAATGGGAAAGGGGAAGTCAGAAATAGAAACATACAGAGAAAAAATTTATATAAGCTCTCTAAGATTCAGCTGCTTCTGGGAGGTATGAAATAAAAATAAAACCCTTAGTGGTAGTACATGGGAAGATAAGTGAATACTTTGTTGTATTCTGGAACTATGCAGATTTTCTTTTAAAAAATGAGATACTTCTTACTTTCCTACACATAGACAAGCATGCATGTACATTAGGGTGGAAATGTTTACACAAACATACATACACAAACATTTATACACACCACACACATACACACACACAGCAGCAGCAATTCTCTTCTAGAAATTTGGTCACCTAAATATATTGTAGGTTACAGGTTTTAAAATACTCCCAGGGGGGCTTTCAATGTAGGCGTTTAAGAGATTTTTATTTAGAAGGCACTTTGAAGGCACGTGGTTCTCCAAATTGCCTGAGCATCACCTTCCTCCATATTTCAGAAGTAAAAATTAAAGGAAAACATCAAAAGGGGAGGAATAACCCCGATGGCAATGATGGTGTATTTAGGGATAAAGAAGATGAAATAAGCTTTAAAGTGACTGAAATTATATAGTTACTCATGGAATTTAGGAGAAAATAGTGTGTAAACATTTGGAGGAGTAAGACAGGAATTCATCTGTTTATTAAAGAAACACACGAACACATATTATTTTATGTTTACCTATAATATGCATAAATACACATAATACACACATCTGTACATATATATACATAAAAATCATGTACACATATAATATATATATATTATACACACACACACATATAATAATTTAAATAGAATTAAACCATATGGGCATCATTACTCTCCCTAAGAGGTACAGATGATCTAACAAAACTCATAGTGACAGGCATGGGAAACCTTGCTTCAAGTTGTTAGTGAGGGGATTCGGAAAGACCCACAAAATAATCCAGACTACTGCCTTTGCTCTCGGTTGCCTCCCAGAGCTTGAAGTTAAGATCTGTCTGCTGAGGACCAAACATACTTCAGACACAGGACTCTCCCGAGAGTAGAATCGGAACTGGCCTTTCAGCATGCTCCCTGAGTACTAACTCCAATACTATCTGAAGGCGCTATGGAAACTGCCATGGGGGGGAAGCAATCAAAAGTCCTATGTACTGTCAAACCTACGAGTTGCAATAAAGACCAGCCTGACAAAATATCCCCAGCAGAATAGCAGTGGCACCTTTATCTTACAAGTAACCAACTGAAGGCGAATTTAATTAATCCAGGCCAGTGGGTACAAGAAGACAATTTTAATATAAAAGCACACTCACACACCCGGAGTTCAGCGATCCACCGTAAACCGGAAACAGGAAGCGCTCCAGTCTCGCGTTCCAATTCATTAGTAAAAACATTCGCCCGAGGCTGTCCCGCCCCAAAAGGCGGGGTCTCTCTACAACCAACAACTGTTTAATCAGATTTAAGACCTGTTCAATAGCAGATGATTCACATCATATACTGTAATTCTAGTCAACTACCTATGTCTGGCGAAGTCATGGACCTCAGAGGAGTACCTACTAGTGTCAATTTCTTAAACCAGTGTAATTTCTATGCATATTCTGAATCCTTTTCCCTATACCAATAGATAAGTGTAGCTCCCATCTCTTATCAAAGAAGTTTCCTTTTGTGGCAGATGGAAATCATAACACAAATATGCAAATTGTCAAGATATATATTTTTAAAAAGGGACTATAGGGATTTCTGTTCTCAACTGACAGATCTACAATGTAATTCCGACACCTGAGGCTCAGGGAACTTTTCAGAAGACAGATGCAAAGGTTTTAAGAGCCAGAGAATGAGGACTTCTGCTGGAAGATAGTGTCTTCTATATGAGACAAGGAAGACGTACTCATTAAGCCTCAACAGCGCAGTCACCAAAATAAGGCCTGCATTGTGAAAATTCCAGTTGGCATGCCAGTGCACACTAGAGAAACCTCACAAAGGCCCAGCACAGGTGGAGAGGTCCAGATCGCCAGTGACTTCTGAGAGAGGTCGAATCGATGTCCTCTAGGGACACACTTCCTTAACAAGTTCCAGCCCTAAACATGCAAACACATGGGCAATGCTAAATGGTCTCAGCAAATTATTCATATATATATATATATATATATATATATACATACATAAATGTGCAAATGTATAGTATATAACAGTGATAATTAAATAAGAGGCCATGATTGTGAAAGGGGAACATGAGAAGAATTAGAGCAGAGAAAGAATATTAAGGAAAGGTTTTAAATACATTACCCATGTATGGGATTTTCAAAAAATTTAAGGGAAAGAAATTTGTACCATAAATAAGAGAAGCTACCTAAAAGCCCATTTTAAAGATCCTGGTTGACATAAGAAACTAAGTAAAACAACAATTCAGGAACAAAAAAGCAACAAAAATATGTATTTATACCTTACTTAGATGATGACTAAAGGAATTAAACTTTATATGTTTGAAGCTTCCATTCTCCATGAAAAGGACAAAGAGATTTTGATTTGTGTGCTAATCCTCGTTGGCACTGGCTGCTGGGAATACCACATTGACAGATTGCCCAAGAGACCACTTGGCCTCAGAAGTAAAGCATGCAGTAATGAGTCAGTGCTGCCTGTCATGGAAACAAATAGGAATGTGTTTGCACTCCTGAAACAGACTTTCTCCTCTGAAGACAGTCCAACTTTTATGTTTGGAAAATGGATCGACAAAAATAATGTCTTCATTCTACCTTCTCTGTGCATGCATTTTATTTGTGCTGGCATCCAGAACAATTAAACATATTAGAAATGCTAAATAACTTGTGTATACTTAAGTTGATTCCTTCCTGCTAATTCTTTATGGCAACCATAAAATTTCTCCAAGCTCAATCCTGTATTGAAGTATTCTGGAGTCAGAAATAGAGGATGAGAATGAACCTTAAAGAGTAAAGTTTTATAAGTTAAACAAAGTAGATTTTTTTAATGCTTAGTTGATCATCATTAACATCATGGTAACTTTTAAAAGGATGGTTGAAATAGAAGAAAAGGAAAAAGAGAACTAGAGAGATGGAGAGAGACAGATAGAGAGAGACAGAGACAGAAAGAGGCTGAAGTTAGTTTTATGATTGAAGGCAAATCATAGATTGGATCTAAAACCACAAAAACAAAGGAAAAGTTTCAGGCAAGCCATTACCCTTACTACATAGATATGATCTGTATTTATAATATATATAAATTTATATTACTATGGTATTCGTTATAATTTAATATGAATTTATTATACATCTATTATCACCATATTATCCATCAGATCTGTTGCCCAACAAAAGCTTCTAATCATAGACTGCTTGACATTTTCTCTCACATCTCTTGTTGTGAAAGCCAATTTTATTTAACCCTTTAGGTGACTCAGAACTTAGTATGTCTGTCGTTCAAAAATCTCAGTCTTGTTGCTTGTAGAAATTGAGGAAAATGTTATACCTGGGTGAAGGGTTATTTTACCTCTGACTATGTTTAGTGTATTTTGAACTTTAGGAAAGTAGTTATGCCACTCTTCTCTAGGTGCTGTCTCACATACCTACTGACTTGTGTTTCATGATGCTGTAACAATTAGGTGTGTATATTTATACACAAGATTAAGTTGTGTCTTACTGAGTTACAACATTGGATTGGATTTAATCACACTCTCCAGACTCAAAGAGAGGTTTAGTTAGTTAAAAAGATTGCTTTTTTAAACCTTGTCTCTTTTTCTCATGATTACATTGTTATTCCAAATTAGTAATAATATTGAATCACTGACAAACTCCTTGATCACGTTTTTCAAAGGACAAAAGTCAAAAAGACATTTTAAAAAAGGTATTCATTCAAGCAGAAAATGTCAATGCCAACTAAATCCTCTGTGATAATCTTCACCAATCCAGACTCACTGGGAGCCTAGTTTTAAGTATTTTTCCGGGAGATGCAGTTGGGTACCTAGTGTGTTCTTTCTAGCTAGTAAGAAGTTCACTTCTCTGTGTGGCACTAGCCTACTCTGTGAGGAAAGCCAGGAGAAGCATGTTTCTAACAGGACATTGGCATGTAGCTCATCATTGTCTGTTTCCAACAGGATATGTATCTGCTCTGAAAGTCATGCTTAAACATGAGCAATAGCAACAGAGGACTAGAGAAAGCCCTACACATCATTAGAAGGATCTATAGCATCTCTTACTCACCAGGAACTAGAATTCAAAACATTCTGTCTAGGGAACTTAGAAATGAAGGAATTGGAAACAAGTATATAGAAATGTCAAAATTCTATTATAATCATTAATAGATGTTAAACAATTCAAATAGTAAATTCAGATTGCCAAAAGATTTGAGACTTTCATGCAAACTATCAGTGGAACAAGGCAAACCCCAATATCCAGGGACAAAATCTGTGCCTGGATTAGTGATCTGGAAAATTGCTTCTTCCTAGAAGTTCTGAAGACAACAGCACTTGGTAACATTTCTGTGCTGGACCAGAGAACAACCCACAATCACAGTTGACTGCTGAGACAGAGGCAGAGCATCTTCCCAACCAAGAATTCACACAGGAGTTTAAAGAGTGGTAGAGACTATAAAAGCTAGTTTGAATTCTGTGATACCGGGAGGTCAGTAGCTTCTGTTGATGCCATTGGCTAATAATTAAAAGGCAAAATGCTTTTCTTTATCTTTCTCAGGGTGACTAATTAGAAAACAGTAAGTATATGATAACATGCCCCTGAAATGTCCTTTATCAACTTCTTTATTAATACAATTAGGTTTATCTTGAATTCAGCATTCAACTTCATCTTAGATCTTACCAAGTTGTTCCTTCTTTAGCTTGGAAATCTTCTCAGAACTCCAGGGATATGCAGTGACTATCTGCCCTGAGTGACGATATCTGTCTTCTCTTCCCAAACACTTGTAGATAGTCTTTGCTTTCCTGAACACTTGTAGAGAGTCTGCTTCTTTCCTCTTCTGTAGATCTTCCAAATGCTACAAAAATGCTAGGATTGGAACAGCCTGCTAGTACTAAATTATAATTATTAAAAAAGACCTAGCTTCAGAACATAACATCTAAGTCCCCTGCACTGATTTCATGTGGCCACAGTATAGATTATTCTGTCAATACCTTATGATAGCGTTTTCCTTGGGAGTCTTGCTGATACCTACTAGCTGTGAACATCCTGGATGCCATTCCTTAAAGTGGACTCTGTTTTAGACTTTTGTTCATTATTCTCATTTGTTTTCATACTTTACTGCACTGTCAAGTAATTCAAATAGAGACCTTAAGGTATGCAAGCGAATGTGTAAATTTAAATGTAGAGTGCATCTGGGAAAAGTTTGGGGAAGGGAAGCCATGATCAGATTATATTGCATAAAACATCTATTTTCAATAAAAGAAAAAAAGGATACAGGAAATGTGGTCCATTTGTACAATTACTCAGTTGGTAAAAACAATAGCATCATGAAATTTGCAGACAAATGGATGGAACTGGAAAAAAATCATCCTGAGTTAGGTAACCCAGACCCCAAATTACAAACATGGTATGTATGCAATTATAAGGGAATATTAGCCATTTATTTAATCCACATACCCAGAGTGGCTAAGTAATAAGAAGTGCTCAAGGAAGGACATACGGTTCTCCCTGGGAAAAAGAAATAGAATATATTTCATGGGTAGGCTGAGTGGGGTGGGTGGGGGAGGGAACAAGGGGGATGAGGTAGAGGAGGTCAGAAGGAGAGAGTACTGGGAGAGGCAACTGTAATTGGGGGACAATTTGGTGGTGATGTGGAAACCTAGTGCAATGAAAACATCCTGGAATTTATGAGGATCACCTTAATGAAGGCTCCTAGTAATGGGGGGTATAGAGCCTGAACCAGCCATCTTCTGTAACCAGGCAAGGCTTCCCGTGGTGGAACTGGGACAACAACCCAGCCATAAAACCTTCAACCTACAATTTTCCCAGCCTGCAAGATGTTCTGGGGTAAAGGTGGCACAGAACTTGTGGGAGTAGCCAGCAAATGAGAGTTCAAATTAGGACCTTGTAATGAATGGGAGTCCACACCTGACATTGCCTGCATGGCCAAGAAGCAGAAACTAGATAGCCCAGAGATCCAGAATAGAACCAAATACAACTGGCCCAAAAAGGAAGTAAAATCCTCATGATATTCTGCTACATTCCTAGACAAGAATTTAGCCCAGTTGTCATCAGAAAGGCTTCATCCA
>NC_022020.1:29150589-29184931 GCF_000317375.1 Microtus ochrogaster
GAAGGAGAAGGAGAAGGAGAAGGAGATAGATTGCTGTGAATAAAGTCCTGAATAAACTGCTGCAAGAAGAGCTCCAAGTGTTGCGTTTTCCTTGCTGGTCGAGGGTGGATGTGACAGTTTCTACAGTGGGGTCCAGGACATTACAAGAACTCCAGCCACATAACCAGCTAATTTGAGCCCAAAGGGGCTCATGGAGACTGAGGCAATAATAGGGTACCTGTATGGGTCTCTGTTAGGTCCTTTCTATATATGGTGTGGTTGTGTAGCTTAGTGTTCTTGTGGGACCACCAACAGTGAGAGTAAGGGTTGTCTCTGACTCTTTTGTCTGCTCTTGGGACCCTTTTCCCTCTTGCTAAGTTTCCTTACCTATTCTTTATATGAGGGTATGTGCCTAGTCTTACTGTAACTTGTTATGTTTTGTATGGTTGATATCACTGGAATGCCTGTTCTTTTTTTGAAGGAAAATGGGGGTAAGAGTGGAATGGGGGAAACGGGAGATGGGGGAGGAGAGATTGAAAGGAGTGGAAGAAGAAACTGAGGTTGGGATGTAATATATGAGAAAAAATAAATTAAAACTAATCCCTGGAAAGTACATTTGTAAGTAACAAATGAATATATATGTAAGTGTGTATTAAAATATAGATCCATGAAAGTTTTTATTTCAATATGCAACTACTTGTGTCCATCCAAAGTAGAACCACAGAGCTGATAAGGGGAACATGTCCTCATGCTTATATACCCAGGATAAGGACTACTCAAACTCTTTGACTGCCTCTCACACATACATGCTTGTAGCAAGAACTTTTGTCAATGACCTACATGAGATGCAAGAACCACTGGATGCATACAGAAAAATCACTCCCATTAACAAACTACCATTGCTTTCTTGAATATGCCCCTACAATCAATGTTTTCATCTCATATCTGTACTCATTTTGTTTTTAAAACCCTGCTTCCCTTTGTCTTACTAAATACATCTATAAGATAAGGGCATCAGCACCTCTGTTTATAAAAATTCCTGAGTAAATGCATTATTTCTGGAGAATCTCCCCCTGTGGCAATTAGGCTGATAGTGGATACATTTTTAGACCTAGTCTCATCACATGTTAACTGTGTGAATTGGGGAATTGTTTTTACCCTTGCCACCACTGTTCTATTGGAAAGATAGATGCACACATTCTATCTTGCTGATTAAACTAATAGAAAAGGTGACTATTGTCGCAAGATTATGTATTAAGACAAACCTCCCTTCTCTGCATATTGCTCATGTGTGCATTGCTCTGAACACTTATTTATTTATTTATCTATTTATTTATTTTATTCACTTGATAATACTTATATAAATAAAAGAAAGATTGATTCATTCAAAATCATCCATTAATAATTAATGTTACTTGACTGGAATGTAATTTTCAAAGAAGTAAATGTAATATTACAGTTTCAAATACAATTAGTTTTATTTATTTTATGTGTGGGTTATTTTGCCTGTATATACATCTGCGCACCATGTGAATGCTTGGTACATGTGGAGGCTAGAGAGGTTGTCGTATACTTTGGAACTGGAACTACTGAGGATTGTGAGGTGTCTTGTGGGTGCTGAGAATTGAACCTGGGTCTTCTGGAAGAGCAGACAGTGCTCTTACCCACTAAGCCATCTCCTCAGTCATGCATTACATTTTGGAAAGGTAGTCAGTTGGTAATCTTAAGTAACTTCTCTCACATTATATTTTCATCAGATAGTTGCATGAGATTTACCACCAAATTGTATACATCAAACTTTCACTTTATTTTGAACAGAAAGATTGAAGTGTACTAGCAGATCTATCACTGGGAAGAACATTGACCTAAGTGTCTTAGGCATTTTCTCTCTATGGTGTTTCTTTACGAGCAACCACAGTCAATGGGGCCCTATTATTAATACGTTGGTGTATAAAGAATTATTCAACATTCTTTTATTTAAGGATTTTCTTTCTAAAAAGCATTCATCTCACCCATGATGGTCAGACATGCTGTGACTGTGGTATAAGTACCATCAGTGACTGGGTCATCATACATGCTTTGGGAAAATTCTAGAACTTCTCATAGAAGAGCTAGTTTGTACCTTTGCATGATCTCACAATGCCTATGGATATTTGTGATTTGAGATATTTCCAAGTTGACAGAATGCTTGTTTTAACAACAACTTAATTGATTATATAATCTGAAAGAATGTCTTAGCTCAGAAACTCTTATAAGAAAGGTAGAATCACTAGCCGGGCGGTGGTGGCGCACGCCTTTAATCCCAGCACTCGGGAGGCAGAGGCAGGTGGATCTCTGTGAGTTGGAGACCAGCCTGGTCTACAGAGCTAGTTCCAGGACAGGCTCCAAAGCCACAGAGAAACCCTGTCTCAAAAAACCAAAAAAAAAAAAAAAAAAAGAAAGAAAGGTAGAATCACTAAGACTTTTCATTATTAAAATAATGAACAGTCTTATTTTAAAGTAGTTAACACTCAAAACATTTTTTCAGTTGAATATTTTTGCTTTCTCTCTGTTACAATAGCTCAAGTAGCCAGAACCTACCTAAAGTTTCTGAGGCAATTGTCCACTTTTCTTGATTTGACCTCAGAGTATTGAGAAAGGCTGCAGAAACATCTGCTAAAAGATGTTTTTGGTTGCTCAAAAATGAGATGCCAATAAGGCACATTGCTCTTCTCTCCTATATCTAGTAATCATTGAACAATTATTTAAGCCTACCATCACTATTGTTCTGTATAATAGATGTCAACTCTATTCATTTGAAGAAGTTTTGATTTAGAATGGCAACATAAGACTCTGACACTTGGCAGTCTTTTCTGATTCACACTAATTGTTAAAACACTCTAGGAAAGACTTGCCTTTCCTCTCCCTCAGATTCCCATTGTCTGAAGTTATGCCAAATCAATAAACCAATAATAAAAACCCTCAGCATTCCTTCTTCCTTTCCAAGTCTTGAATATTTTCATATTGTAAAAAGAAGTCAGTAGCACGTTCACCTAAGTTCATGCTGACTTTAGTACTGTGAAAATCCTGTGCTACTAAAATCAAATACCCTATTAGTCTCTACTCTATGCATTTACACTACCTCTAAGCATTCTGTAGAATCCATAGCAATGACAAGGCACAGATTTCAACACTGGAAAGACTCTGAAGAAATAAGACCCACACATATAAACAAGTCACTGAAGAATTTGCCCATGTTCCTGATCCTGAAAAATGCTAATTATTTTCCTTAATTAGTTATGAATTTATCTAAATATGTATTGTGTCTTCTTAGCTCCTTTTGTTATCTACATGTTTATCACTTATTTGTGTATCTACACATACATCCATATACATTTACACAAAATTACCTAGTAATTTTGAACTATGGACAGAATATTTCTATTGTATCACTCTTATCTTTTCCTGGGATTTATCTGCCTCATTCTTGCCAGAGTAAAATTTGTTCATTTATGTCTATAATTTATGTTTTTCGACCTTCTAAATATTTGCATTTACTTTTTCTAGTTAATATACTGTCTTTCTCAATGTTAAAGCAAAATTCTAAACACTTACTCATTTAAATATCCAAACTTAAATATTTCTGTTTTTAGAAGGAACTCTCTGGGAACTCAATAATGAGTGTTAATTGATATGTGAATTTTATATATGATATAAAATATTATGTATGACAATTTTTCTTTAATAACTGGCTTGATTTTTAAAATATTGATTGTGAAATTTAATTTAGGCCATCTTGACCTTTCCTTTTCCATTGAAGAGATTTTCTTCCTTATCATCATCAAGCATTTTTTTATCCTCATAACCTCCCTAGGGTACATATTAGAATTATCTCAATTCCACACCCAAGGAGTGTGCATTGCAGAGACTTAAAGAGCCTTCCCTTCATTTGGTTATGCATAATTCCCAGATATACTGGATTTAGGTGTTCCAAATCATTCCACACTATTATGAAGATACTAATGTATGAAAGTAACACATGTCTGGAACATCCTGTAACCTATACTGATGCTCAGGATGTAATCACTGATGCTATCTGGTCCAAAATTAAAAATTTTCAAAATTTATCATCTCAATGTTCATCTTAGCTCCAGCAGTGCTTTTCTGTCTCCATATCATTCTTGCCTATCCAGAACAAACTGTTGTCAGCATGACAATGAAAGAATAAACAATTGTGACTCTAAAAATTAGTCTAGAACCAATTAAGAGTCATGTCTCTTCTTATTGTTCCAGTTGAAGGTATCTACTTAGGAAACAAAGATGTCTTTTTAGAACTAACACTTCCAGTTGGAATTTTGACTTATGAAGTAGATTAAAAGATTTCATGCTCTAGGACTCATCCATATTATTTCTGTGTGAATTTTCTCACATGTATCTGTAAAATGGTTATATTTTTAGATAATCTCAATTCTCTGATTAGGAACACACTTAATTTGTCTTGTATCTATCAGTTATTGGTGATATTGCATAGACATTATTCCTTTCCTTGCTTTTCTTTGTCATTGCTTCCTCCATATTATTTTCCACATTTTCTACAAAAGCCACTCCTTCACTAGATCAATTGAGATAAGTAAAAATGTAGCCTTGAGTTACTGCACTGTGGTGAATCTCTGTACTTGGATACAGCTGCAGTTGCTGGACCCATCACTGAGTGAACCCTGAGACATGGGAATCATTATCTTTATTCGCTCTTGACATTAGCTGAAGGAAATCCAAGTAAGAAACTGCCTCTTAATCAGTCCTTGTCAGGGAGTATCACAGTCACTAAACACTCTTCCTATTACTTGTCTTATTGAGAAAAACTCAGGGAGGCTTTGAATCGTATCCACATCTGACACATTAGTCCCAGTGTGATTTCAAAAGAACTTCACAAGTTACAGGGATCACAATCCTGAGCAAAAAAAGCATCGAGTCCTATCTTTTCAAGGATAAAATGGTTTCCCCCATGCAGCTAAGTACACCAACATCTCCATCATACTTTAAAACTCATTTGAAAATTCCATTTAACATCTGCTAAAACAAACATCAAAAACACTGGAGGTTCAGGAATTTGAGCAAAAGTCCCCACATGGGATTCCATATGCTCCTAAAGTTGAATGTAGCTCTGAGACTAGGATTAAGTACTAGCTGAAGTACGGCTAAAGAGAGTGCTTTCTGAAATGTATTACTTCAATAGTGTCAAAGATTGATATCACATCAGAACTGAAAAGCTTATGGGGAATTCTCAGGTCAGGAAGAACAGCCAACTGTTTAAGAATGTTTTAATCGGATACATTTCATCTTTAGGGCATTGGGCAATATGTTTAATAGTTTTATAAATTTGGTTTATCAATCTGTCAAACAGTGCTGTATTACATTACCTTATAATGTTATGTGTTGCATTACACAGTGCTCAGCACAACACCTTCCAAGTGGAAAATTCTCTAATGTTTCAGCTGTTTGCTTCAACTCCAACCCAGTCACCATTGTCATCTCTTCTAGACTGGAGGTCAGGAAATGACACCTTGATTGCAAACAACTTTAAAAATGAACTTTTATTGGACCTCAGTCACATCGAATTGTTTGCATATTGTCTGTGGCTATTTCCTTGAAACAGCAGAGAAATAGTCCCCTACTGTGGGGACCATAGAATGATTGCTTACCCTGGCTAGCAAATTTGAAGCCTCTGGGTCATAATGGAAAAGCCACAAAATCAAACTCTAGTTTTTGTCCTTACCCAGATCATGCATTAGAGTTTGCATGTTTTTTTTTTTATTTTGTATAAATATTGAGGAAAAGCAAAAGTAGAAGGACTAAGGTTGAGAAAGTTTGGTTGGTATTGAATAATTTTTTTTCTGAAGACAGAAGACAAGTATCTCTGAGCCAGCAAGTTGTGGGCAAGGAAAAAGTCAAATGGTTGCGTTTGGCATGTGACTTATGAGTAGGGCTGAGATGGAATCTCTGTATTCTTCCTTGATGAAACAGAAAAGTGTGGAGTTGAAACACTGTAAGATGAATGTGTGAAATCAGTGGAATTTGGATCATGATTGACAGTGGTGTTTGGTGCTGTCCAAAAGGCCAAGACCTGGAGTTGTAAAAAGAAGGAAATTTGAAGAGTGGGAGACAAAAGTGACATTCTAAGTTTTCTTTGGAGTTTTATTGGCATGAAAGAATATATGAAAAATAATTGACAGCTAAAAAACAAATACAAGAAGTACAGCTGGGAAGGAATATTGATAATACATATAGTATGCATTTGTCACATGCAAATTAGCAAAGTATTGACAGAACTGAAAACTTTTGAAAAACTCATGATGGTTATATAGTTGATACAATTTATTTCCAGATTTTAACTAGATCATTTTTAATTGTTAAGAACAGCTTCAAATGATTGGCACTGCCATTTTTACAGAAACAGGGTATTCACACACGTCTATGGATGTCAGGCCCACATGACTTTGATAGGAGCTTCCACCCTGCCCTTACTGACCTACAGATCATGGACAGGTGTATGACATCACTTTCCTTCTAAGGATGCTGAGAACATCTCTCATCATTTGTGTTGTTCGGGTCAGGGTGCTGAGAGGTAGAAAAGTGAAGCAGGGTGCCTAAAGTTTGAGCTGAGATCTTCACAGGTAACACAACTCTCTCATCCATAGAATGAATGATTCAAAAGTGCAGCAGACTTTATGTTCTTCTGATCCCAGGTGAGTGATCCTGTTCTGATCCTGTCAAGGACTCAGAACAAACATTTGTTAAATGATGAATAAAAAAATAACTTGCAATTTTATGTCTGTGACCTCTGTGAGGTTAGTACCTCTTCTCTGTCATACTATACAATTTAGTGGCTATGATCAATTATTCAATAAAAGAACTGTATCCTTTCTCTATGTCCATAATTATATCAAATTCTATTAAGTTCACCTAAAATATTTGGGAGCTTTAAATTGTATGGTAAAATTTTCAAGAACTTTACCAACAAACATCTCATTTAAACTTGAACACAACTTTATAATTTCTCTATTTTACAGACAAAATCTGAAGTTCAGAGGGGTTATCTGACCAGGGTTACACAAATAATAGTACTGATCTCTGATCTCTATGTTCAATTGTGTTTCCTTTCCACTGTATTAGATTGCTGCCTATGAAGATGAAAAATATCACAGATATACAGAAATTAAAAATTAAGTATAGTTTTCATTTTCATCAAAGTATTGTATATATAATATTTATATTGTAACTCATTATGAATATTAATATATAAAGCAATTAACAAACCATAAATAACATAATAACTTTTCATACATCCATATTGCTACTGTGTAGATCAATGCCCTAAATAGATCCAGTGTGACAGCATCCTCTGTGTTCCCTGCAAACCCTTCACCTCTCTCTACAAGGATAAAGTATCTTGTCATTTTCTATTTGAGTTTTGATTTTGATTTTGACCATACATATAGAATACAATATTATGTGTTGCTATATTAATACATTGTTTGATAACCAAAGCAGGGTAATTAGCATATTTATTATCATAAACATTCATTATTTCTCAGTAATTATGCATGTTTTTCCAGAGAAGGATGGTTATTATTCTGATTTCTGATAGCATATATTGGTTTTACCTATTATGTGATTTATATAAATGGAAGAAACTGGTCTATATGCTTTCCCATCCCAGAAACAAGTTTAAGTGCTTACTTAAACTCGGGAAATGATGGTGAATAAATTTTGCTGTCTAGAGCACATGGTTATGGTCTACATATTCTAGTATGGTTTTGTCCACAAAAATTTTCATGTCAGAGTCAAGGCTGAACAGAAACTTTGATCAATAGGATGCTATCTCCATCTTCTAGAAGTAAGGTCCCACCAATACCTAAAAGGGCAGTGCTGATGTTAAGTATATCATGTATTCTATTGATGTCTTTACTACTGTGAACAATATTGAAGGTCATACTTGAAGAGAGGAGCCAAAGGGGTTTACATTTTAGCCCTTTCTATTGATGTTACCATGTTTGTGATGAGTGTAAACCATAAGAACTATGACAACTCCCTCAAGAACACTTAAGATAATGAGTAATGCCTCCTACACCATGAACTGCTTGCCTACCCCTGCCCCCAACATCCCTGCATACATCTAAAGTTCACTCATGCCAACTTCAGTACTGTGGAAATACTCAGGAGCAGAGTCCATGACATCACCACCACGTGGGAAACTGATGTCATAGTAGTGAAGGTTCCAAGAACATCAACACTGTATCTCCTGGTGCTGACAAGGTTTTGGGCAAGATCATTCCAGAGTTGAACAGAAAGCTCACTGAAACAGTTTTTTACATTCTTACCTCCAAAGTGCCCATGAGGGATCTGTCCTGTGCCTAGAGAAAGGTGACAAATGTGGTGACACCAAGGAGTCAGTCATTATATCAGAGAGCACTCTAAGAGGCATCCTGGTCTTTACTGGGGATCAGGTTGTCTCATGTGATTCTACCAGCAACAACTACCCTTACACATTTGGTGCTGGTGATGATACTTTCTTTAGTTAACACTTTGTCAAAATATTTTCCTGATTTTGGTTATAGCAACAGCATGGTGGACTTCATAGTCTCCTCAACTTCCAAGGAGTTAGAAACCCTGGACCACCCAAGCCAGAAAAAATACAAGAGGAAGAAATGTCCTTAGGTGATGGGGAGGCCCACACTCACCTTGGCAGCCAAGACATTTTGCATTCTCCCTCAGAGTTTCCAATCCTCTACATTCAGAAGTAGAAGCACTTAGAGAACCCTGTTCTCTTTCTTATCAATAAAATTTCCTACATCCAGACAGGGCTAAAAAATGACTCAAAAATATATATAAAAAAGAATTGTTTACTGGTATAAGACGTATCATGGAAAGAATCTCCCTAGGAAGGGAAACCAAACTTAACAATTATGGATTGATGAGGAATGGGAACTGGAATGGGAGGATCAAACCTGGAGTGGGAGGGAAATCAGGGGCAAGGCAGAGAATATGGAAAAGGATAGCTAAAACTAAGGGCTATTTGAGGGTTCATATGGAAACCAATCATAGTAAATACCTCCTAGAATATATACATATATGAAGGCGATCTAAATAAAAATCACCAAATATACAGGGAACTAGAGCCTCAAATGAACATCTCTTGTCACCAAATAAAGCTTTGAGTATCAGAATGGGTTACATCTAATCAGTTTCCATCAGGCCCCCCAGATGGTTTATGCTATTGCCAATAATATTGGTGGCTCTTTACAAATGGACAGTAAGACCTTATTGCTGACAACCTACATAAATGATTAAACAGAGAGACATTCAGCTGGTGCTTACATAGAGCCTGCATCCCTACAGGATGGAAGGTACTCTGCATGTCACCAAAGGAAAAGGGAAACATCAGCTACATAACCTTCACTCTCTAAGACAGACCTACCTGCAAGGTACACTGGAGAAACAGTGTCGCAAAGCTTTTAAAAGTAATCAAAAAATACCTTATTTAAACTAAGGTCCACTCCATAAGATGGAACCCATACCAGACACTACTTTGGTGGCATAAAACTAGAACTAGATAGTCTAGAGACCTAGGGGAAACCCAAACACTACTGTTCTGCTAAAAGAACACAGCAATGCAATTACTGCCAGCGACATTCTACTATATGCATCTATCTGTGAGTTGCTCAGTCATCATTGGTGAAGTTTTCTCCTACAGCAGATAGGAACAAATACAGAGACCCAAGGCCATAAAATATGCAGGGAGTGAGAGACTTGAAACCCTAAGTCCAAAGAAAGGATGTTTCCACCATGTCTTCCCTCTCAGTGCTCAGGAAACTGCAGAACAGGAGGCAAAAGGAGTGTAAGAGGCACAGGTAACAGAAGACACCAAGAAAATAAGACCTTCTATATACAGCAGGGTTGCACACATATGAACTCAAAAAGATCATACACGGTGTTTACATGCTCTGCACCAGATGAAGTTCTAGAGCCGAAAGGAGAAGTGGACACACACCTTCACCCCTAACCAGAAGCTATCTCCTATTGATAACTGCTTGCAAATGAGAAATTTGTTTTCTGAAAAGAAGTTTCACTGTGGGAATAAGCCACTTTTAAGGATAAGTCCGATGTTCAGTGGTAGATGGACATCAAAACGAACTCAATGGCATCTTTGGAAGTTCTTTGTCTCATAATGTGAAGTCAGGGCATTTTTGTTTTGGTTTCTTTGTTCTCTTTTTTTTCTCCCTAACTTTGGTTGTATACTATAGCTTCCAGTTTGGTTGTTTTCTAAGGAGAACGAGAACGGGTGTGAATCTAGATGGGATGGGGAAGAACTAGAAGTCGTAGGGGGAGGGCTACTCTAATCAGAATACACTTATGAAAATAAATCTGTTTTCAATAAAAGAAAAAATTACTTGCCTAGAAGAATGGTTAGGGATATAATAAGATGTGTGCTACTATTTATGATTAAGTATGAATTTCAAGAAGTTACAAAGGAGTCTTGTGATCAATGAGGAAAAACATCTAGATATCAAAGACGTAAAATATGAAATTAAGAGATTAAAAAACAGGAGGTGTAACACTATGCACAATAATATCTCAGTTTCTTAAAACATTTTTTGTGTGTTCACACATCTGGACATGTACACAAATAGGTTACTACAAAAAATATCCGGAAATATATGAGCTAAAGTTCTTATTGGTAGTAATCTGGGGTTGTGATCAATTTTAATATTGTTAATACATTTAACAATATTTATTGTCTTTTTCAACACTTCCTTAGTGTATGAGTTCTGATTATATGTTAATTATCTTATGAAATTATTAAGTCTTTCAGTACCCAAAATATCTGATGAATGATTAATGCTGGGGGGTAATGAAATGATAGCAGAATAATAGCACTATGATTAGAAACAATATTAATTAACATCAAGTGTGTTAAGGATGTGGCAAGTATTACATAAACACCATGTCAATTGACCCTCATTAAGTCCCTATGAACTGAGTGCTGCTTTCCTTCATATTTTATAGATGGAGAAACTGAAGATCACAGAGGTTGATCAACTTGCCTGGAGACTCGGAGAGCAAGTGGTAGCAAATCTGAGTTAAGCCTGCATCTGTCTGAATGTAAATGATTCTCATTTAATTGCCACAAATACTGTCTTATGAGCCTCTTAGCAACATCATCGCCTCAATTAAAGTTCTGCTTACACACTATCTATGCTGTACAAAAATGCATAGATTACTCCACAAGCTACACAAGTGTCCATTACCTTAAGAAATTATTAACCCCATGTGTAGAGAAATTTGGAAAGTCATGAAAAATTTACTAAGAAGTGTCTTGCTTCACTCTCAACCTAGTGAAATTTTATCACTGTTGAGAAAATTCCATTATATTTATTTATTAGAGGATTAAATTTTAGTGTAAGGGTAAACAAATTAAAAACATTTTTGTAGTACATGACTATTCTAATAAACTTTGTTAAAATATTTAATACCATTTTATACAGATGCTTATATTAATAATAATAAATACTTGTTGGATAATGAATGTGGAGGTAAAAATTTATTAATGTTTTCAGCAGATAAGTAAAAACATGAGCTGGATCTTAATTAAAGACCTTCATAAATATGCAGTAAGTATGCTTAAAAAATTTCACGTATTCCCTTATGGTTGAAAAGAATTGTTCCAGGAGACACATTTTACAGAATCACATATATTTCATGTATGTGTATAATTTCATTTTAAAGTTCACCGAGATTTATACCTCAATTAAACTTAATTGAACAAAGTAACACTGTACAGAAAGATCAGCAGATATGGAATGCTAAGGAAAAAATACAATTCATATTAGATACTTTTCTTTAAAACAGAATTAAAATGTTAGCGGTTTATCTTCCACTGAAATAAGGAAAAAATTACTGTTTTTACTGAAATTTTTGGTTGAAGATCAAGTCAGAAATAATTGCTGATGGTGGAGGAAATATTTCAGAAGTAAAATAAGGGTGTATAAAAGAAGGCCGGTGTTATCTGAAGTTTAGTGTAAACCACACAATTTTAGTATTTTAATATTTCTGACCTATTTTGAATTATTTAGAGGAGTGGATATGTGGCTTGCCTGTTTGTATTGTATTTTGTTTCTCTCTCTATCTCTCCCACCCCTTCACATTCTCTCTTTCTGTCTCTCTCTCTTTCTCTCTTTCTCTCCTTTTCATTCTAGATATTCAACTCAAGGCATGTACATAACAGTCATGAGCTGGGTCTCATATCTGAGATTATATTGATTGCAAAGTTGCGGGGAAAGAGATAGAGAACAGAAGTTTTAGACTGAGAGTAGTGAGGGGGTCCCCACGGGTGTCATACAGGGAAGCCCATGAAGAGATGAGGATGAAAACCCAGTGCAGATTGATTTCAAGAGCCTGTATCAGACTTTGGGGAGTCTAATTCCACGTGGTTTGTTGTCAGCATATTTAAACCACAGTCCAATTTTTGAAAAGGTTTCAACAATCAGTCCATTTCCAGGTGCACAATGAAGCTTAAGGTGTGACGACATAGAGACTCCTTTACAAAGTCCATGAGGGTGGGATCTATAGCTCAAAGGCTTAGAATCCAGTGTGGTCTCTGAACAATCGTGTAGAGGTTAGCAGGCTATAAAGTACTTGTGACATCTCCATTAAGAAAGGGTAACGGTCCAGGGAGGGAAGAGTCTGGAATAATCATTCTGGGGAACTAGAGTGAGGTCTGTCCTTCAAACAGCCAAGTTCATCAGGTTGTTTAGAAACTCCACTCTCAGCTTTCTGGATGGAATGCTGGATTTTATTTGGATCTCCTCCACTGAGGAGATACCCCTATGTGATTAACATTCCTGGTTCTCTTAGTGCTTCTGTGTAAGTAGGAGGACCTCTGTATCCCTAATGTTTTTCATGTAAGACTCTTTTCTGTACTCCTGAAAGAAACACTGATAAAATTTGGGAAAAAAAAATTTAAAATATTTTCACTTGACTAAATTCACATGCTGTAGAGACTTTCTAAACAAATAAATAAATCCCCCAGCATAGACAGTGCACATCTAATTCTCTCTTTAAATTTTGCTGTTTTAACTTTAACTTCTAAGGACAAATTTCAGGATTGATGAATTCACAGAAACATTTTTTTTTTCTCTTACATTCTGAAAATGTGTCTTCTTTTCCAACCCTCTCCCTTCCTGATGGGGACAATTCACTGAAAAACAAAACAAAACAAGACAAAAAAAACAAACAAACATTGTTTTACCTTGTTTAACGCTAGCAAGTCTTTTGAGGCTAAAGGTTATGCTTTATTTTTGAGATTAAAATACAGTTGCAGCATTTCCTCTTCCCTTCCATCCCGCAGACTATCTAATACACCCACCTTGCTCCATTCAAATCCGTGGCTTTTTTTCATTGTTGGTTAGAAGTTATTTGAAAATAACAGTGCCTAGGAGTGAGAAATGGAGATATTCAATCCACTCAGTTTCTATGTGTAGATAACATTCTTAAAGCTAACCCTAATGCTACCCTCAGCTGTCACCCATGGGAGAGAATATCTCCACCATATTTCGATTTAGCCTTCTGGGCTATTTACATTAGAAAGAAAACATTGAAAGCATTTCTTTCTCCACATAAAATCATGTTAAAAGTGATGCTGGGACTGAGTGCTACATATTGTTCACTAAAGATTCAATGTAGAGTTTCATAGCAAGTTAGTCAATGATGTGGGATTCCCCTCTGTGTGCTGTGAATATGTTTTACTACCATTGGTTAATGAAGAAGCTACTTTGGGTCTGTGCAAGGCATAACAGAGCTAGGTAGGGAAAACTAAACTGAATGCTGGGAGGAAAAAGGAAGAGTCAAGGAGAAGCCTTGGAGCTGCCAGAGAAGAAAGATGCTATTGGCCAGGTGGAACCGGTCCTTCATGGTAAAATATAAAATAATAGAAATGAGTTAACCAAAGATATAAGAGCTAACTAGCAATACTCTTAAGTAATTAGTGAAGCAGTGATTATAAATAGTATAGTCTCTGTGTGATTATTTCGAGAGTCTGCATGGCCAAGAAACAAACAAACTGCCTCCAACTACAAGTCAGTGCTGAGTGAGTGCAGCGCTGTGGTTGGCAGGTACTTAGTTGGGGGATGGTGTGCACAGCAAGGAGAACACAATAGTGCAGGTTCCTGAGGTACAGTCTGAAAAGTCTACCAGTTTATTTGTGATGGGATATTGGGAAAATCATTATGCTTTCTTTCTTTACCCTTTAGTATCCATTTTATAAGACTTTAAAAGGATTGCATCAAAATAAAAGCCCTTGGAATGATGTGGCAAATGGTATGTATGGTATATCATTGGGTGCTATTTTCACAAACGTTCGTCTTTGCTGACACATCATGTTGCTTTGCTTTGCCAATTACTCTTTCTCTCGGATGACTTCATACACAACTGAATCAGCCCAGCTGAATTTGTTACTCATTCTAGCCTTGTGATAGACCAATAGTATTCAGAAAATAGTGCCAAATTATGAGAATGATACTATTTTCTATTCTATGTCTTCTTCCAATTATATGTTAAAACCCTTGGATTATTTTCAAGCACGTAATCAGAAATGAAACAACCAACATAGCCCTCAGATCTGAAATTACCCCCTTTAAATTTTTACTAAATGAAAGATAGTATAGTAATAAAATATTATCATGATGGAAGTAAATGCCCAAGGTCCTATCTCCAGTGAGTCTCCTTAAGCTTGTGAAAAGAAATTCCTACTATTGAAGGTAATTTTTTTCATGATTGAAAGCAGAGAATTTTCTGAAATAATGACACAGGGAAGCATTGATAGGATATATGGTGTGGGGTGTACAGAGATTCAGCTTGATTGGGAACATGAATCCATGAATTCCTGTTCAACTGCTGCACCACTTCACCAAGCGGGTGATGTTAATGTACAGGGCAAGCCACAGAATGAGTCACTTCTCTGTGTTGGAGAACTTGTTAGGGTAATAGTTTCATGCTTCAGAAAAACAGGGGTATCCCCTCAGAAATATCCAAAGAGAGCAGGATTGATAAAGAACTCCCTAGAGAGATTTTTAGCTAAACTACTCTAGTTGAGTTATTGAAAATAATTGTTCAGTCAACAGAGAGATGTACACAGATGGGCTAGACAATTGTCTGTCTAGCAAACGTTAATGCCAACTCATTGCAGGCCTTCTTGAACTGAAGGATATGCCTGTGAGTTACTAAGGCCGCTTCCTTCAGTGATGTGCCTTCCTCCTCTTTACCTTTCTTGGCCTGGTTTATATGAATTGAATTAAATGGACCAGCAGGAACACATCAGTATTCCAACCAACCATATTGACTGGAATTACCATTAGATCACTCCACAACAAATGTTTAGACTGGGTTGTTTTCTAATACTCTAACTCAATGTAAAAAATAATAAAAAATCTTGAAAGGATAGTGTGGTAGTTTGAATGTAATTGGTCCCAATAATCTGATAAGCATTAGTACTATTAGGAGGTATGGATGTGTTGGATTGGGTACAGCCTTGAGTGTCACTATGGGAGTGGGTTTTGAGGTTTCCTATGCTCAGCATGCCACCCAGTATCTCAGTCAACTTCCTATAGTCTTAGCTACATACAGTATGTATGTCTGCTATTGTAGCCTTCATTTGGGTGATACCATCAGCTGGGTCCCACCAGCCTTATTTGTCCATGCTTGGAGGGAAACATAAGAATTAAGAACTGGCAGGTAGAAAAATCAGAAGTATGGAAGAAAAGACATAAGCACAGGATAGCATCAGGAAGGAAATTCAGTGAATACTGAAAATTGCCCATGTTTATTTTCCATACACTTATCTACCCCAATTCAAAAGGGGGAGCAGAGAAGGAAAAGGATGTTAGCATGATGCAAGGAATAAGCAGAGGAATTATCTGTTTCAGTACTTGAAGCTTCAAACAATTATATCCTTAGTTAAGTACTCTGTCGTTTAGACAGGACATGTAACGACCACAGCTGTAGTGAGATCCTGTAAGGAGCCCCTCGCTGAGTCAAACCTCCTGTGATCTCTTTGAAGGAGGAGAAATAGGTTTGAATATTCAGACCTTTGGTCACAGTGCAGTGAATCCACCTCTACGAGTCATATTAATACTCAAAAAACCAAGTAACCATACCCAAGGTCAGAAAATCTTGATTGTAGTCGCACCTGTTGTCAATAACTTTGAAAGACCAAGAATAGCAGAGAGGATCCACATCTCTGGGCTCCCACAGCTTGCATATGCGCTCCCCACTGAGATGGTAATGAAGTGAACCTCTGAAACTGTAAGCCATGGCCTTAATTAAATGTTTTCCTTTATAATGGTTGCTGCAGTCATGGTGTCTCTTCACAGCAATAGAAACCCGAAGACAGACAATGCCTTCTTTTCCTATGTAAGAAAAGAAAACTCCAGAAAAAAATTTCTATACTTGATCTTAGCTAAAGGCCTAGAAGCCATGAGAAAATTTTTAGAGCACTCAATTGCTATAGGCAACCATAGTGCTTGAAAATATAGAGGCTAAACCCTAGCATAGAGCCCATGGCTCCCATGAAAGTTTATCATCTTACAGGAAAAGATAGCACTAAAAGATTATGTTCATTGTTCTGAAGCTAAAAATAGTGAATTTTTATATTGTACCAAAGCTAAAAGAGAAAGTGCTCTCTGACCAGGAGGTGATTCAGAAATGGTGATTGTTTCTTAGATTAAAAAAAAAAAAAAAAGATGCTTTCCTGCTCCCTATTTTTTGGGAGAATTCATTTATATTTATCTGTCTGTATTATGTAGGTGTGTGAGTATGTGCGTGTATGTGGTGTGTGTGAATACAGATAGCTGAAAGAAAACAGTGATAATATAAAATGAAAAACTGGCAGATTCTTCCTTGAGAACGTAAGCTAAAGAGCAAGAATATGCCCCCAGCTCTTCCTGGAACAGTCTTCATTTCAAACAAACTCTTGAGAGCTCACCTCCACGTACATACCTGGTGACCAGAATTACTCCTAGCACTAGAACGTATTATTTGTAAGTAAGTAGCCAGCTCAAAGTGTTCTTTAATCATCATCTTGTTGTTCAACCCAAATTTAATTTGGCTTTAAAAAAAAAAGCCTCTATTCTGAATACTTGGAACACAGAGGTTACAGTAATTAGTCTTTACTTGCAGTCTTTGAGTGAGGAATTTGTGTTAATTTGCCTTTGAAGATGTAGGAAAACAGTATCTTTACCCAAACCTTGTTATATTGCTTTAGTACTGAGGCTGGGCTAAACGGAGGAGCCTAAAGCAGCTGGATCTGAAGAAAGCAGAGAGAGAATGCATTCAGTTGCTAAGAGACCTCTGGCTTATCTAATTTTGATAACCCCTCTTCTGCGTTCAGCTGCAGTTAAGATTACTTTTCTATTCATTTTAAGTTTCCCTGAATTCCTAATATACAGAGCTGAGTGCCAGGGAGGTGGCTCAGTAAGCAAAATCGCTTCTCATGTCAGACTAACAACCTGTGTTCAGATCCCTTGAACACATGTAAATGGACAGATGTGGTAGGTAAGAAGGTGTAGCAGGTAAAGGCATTTTCTGCCAAGCTGATGAGCTGACTTTACCCCTGAGATCCACATGGTATCCAGAAACAACCACCGCATGCAAATTGCAGGTTATCCTCTGACGGCCACCTCTGTGCCATGGGTTGTCCCTATCATTGCCACCATATTCACATGCTCACATGTATATATGCACACACAGAAAATAAATACATAAAAAAGCAATTTTTGCTTCTTAAAGAAATGGGATGAGTTGGCACCCATCTGTCGTCTTATGCTCTTATGGTGAGTCAGGAAGTAGAAACAAGAGAATTGCTCAGAAGCTTAGGGGCTAGCTAGCCTGGGCTACATGACTCAGCAGCAAAAATATAAGAGGTCCCCACTCAACAAGAATTGATGCCCGAATTTGGTAACCTTCATATATTCAACATGGCATGAGCATACAGCACTTACATACACATGCACACACACACAAACACACACACACACGCACACATACCTCACATTCAGATACACAATAATAAACTAAATTCAAAATTAAAAAAAAATGTTCAGAGAAAACTCCTTTATCATCTGTCTCTTACAATCTTTCTGTACCCTCTTTTGCAATTATCTCTGAACTTAACATGCAAGAGCTGTGTTGTAGATGTATCTTCTAAGACTGGGCTTCACAGCTCTGTACTTTGGTTGTGGTTTTCGATAGTGGTCTCTATCCACTGCAAAAAGAACTTTAAGCCGGGCGGTGGTGGCGCACGCCTTTAATCCCAGCACTCGGGAGGCAGAGGCAGGCGGATCTCTGTGAGTGCGAGACCAGCCTGGTCTACAAGAGCTAGTTCCAGGACAGGCTCCAAAACCACAGAGAAACCCTGTCTCGAAAAACCAAAAAAAAAAAAAAAAAAAAAAAAGAACTTTAATAGCATTATAAAGTAAAATTTGAAAATTAAGTAATGATGATAAGTCATGGTGTAGAATACTTGTCAGTGAATTCTGATAGCTCTTGTGGTTACGTCAACTAAGTTACTGTAGTCACAAGCCACAGCTAGGAAGTCAGCACCCCAAGTTAGTATGTTTTTATGTTTATAGTATAACACAAAACAAAGAATTAAGGCTAGTCATCCAGAGGCAGGATCAACAATGTAAGAATATATTCATGTCACTTTTGAATGCGCAAGTTACTAATGTTCTAGGATGTCATTGATGACATGATTCACACAACTGTATTCTCTGCTTATTTAACCTGGGTTTCAAGGTCTCTGAAGAGAAAGAGCCCAACTAGTTTCATGTAAGCATGATGCCAGAGCTGACTAATCCTGGCAAAATTGCAGTCAGCCATTTTTAATTGATTCAAAGGATTTCAGTCAACTTTTACTAGAAGTATGTATGTGGATATGGGAAATTAGTAAAATATCCATTGGCAACCATCTCTGTAACATAACTGTTCATTAATCAGAGTATCTATAAGAGACGCTTAAATCAGCACATATCCTGTTACTCCTTCTGGCAAGACCCAAAGCCAAGTCTTGGTGACCATGCTTTTTTTATTGTCGTTTGACTGTGGCCTCTGATAGTAGATTACTAGGATAGACACTACTCTAGGTCTTTGGTTTAAATGTCTGTTCTTCGTGAAGCTACAATGAGATTAATAGGTGAAGCCTACTCATGGCCTTGATCAAGTAATATTTCTCTCCATCTTTTATTTCTTCTTCAATTTTAATTTTCATTTAATGTTTGAAAACTTCATACAATGTATCTTGATTATATCCACCCATCATTTCTGCCTCCAATTGCCCACAGTCCCTACCACCAATCTCCCTCTCAACTCCATACCCTCACTGTATAACTTCACACTCATGTGCATACGATCAGCTCTAATTGGCCATTCTTGTCTCCTTTGTGTCAATTTTTCATGAAACATGATAGCAGTCACTTCGGGTTTAGTGTTTGCAATAATAGCATACACGCTAACATTCCTAAACCTCCAAGTTTGAGTCTGTGCAGTTCTTCCTGTCTAGCTCATCTATTTTGGCACTATAACTCTGCTCCCTATGGTCACTGCTTACTGTGAGACAATGGTCTTATACCCTGTGTTAGTTTAATAAAACTGCTGATCGACCAGTAGCCAGGCAGGAAGTATAGACAGGGCAAACAGAATACGAGAATCCTGGGAAGAGGAAAGGCTCAGTCTGCAGTTGTCACCCAGACCCAGAGAAAGCAATATGAGAATGCCTCGCTGATAAAAGATATCAAGCCACATGGCTGACACAGACAAGAATTATGGGTTAATTTAAGATGTAAGAGTTAGCTAAAAATATACCTAATCTATTGGCCAAATAGTATTATGATCAATATAGTTTCTATGTTATTATTTGGGCCTGGGCAGCTGGGAAATGAACCAACATTTTCACCTACAGCTGTTCATGCTGTGTCTCTGCCTACCACTTCTGCAATATTCAGAAACCGTACCTAGAAAGGAAGATAAGATCAAAGAGAAACTTCCCTGATGAGACATTTTTCTTATAGAAATTGCTATTGTGTTTGTTGTCCAATGCCTGAAATGTTGAGTTCCATTAAAGGATTTTAAACAGTTTTAGACATTGGAAGCAGAAAGATTGGTCTGGCCCAGCAAACCAGCAAGCAGAAAGTGGCATTAATAGTCCATATAGTATAAGTTCTAAAACATCAATATACTCATTATATTTGTACAAAAATATATAGCAATCTTAAAAAAACAAGCAAACATATGTAAATTAATGAAAAGAAAACTAAGAAGCATGGGACTTAAGGAAGCATGTACTTATAAACAATCAGGGTTTCATTACCCTGGATAGGGAGTTGCAGGTTATTGCTGAGATTTTACCTTTAGTGGACATTTCCTTTCCTTATGAGAAGACAACAGGGAAGAAAAGGGCCATTGGAGATCAACACCTAGGTGACACTATACGAAAGATGGAAGGCCTTAACTTATAAAATGCCTAACCCAAGGTGCACCACCTGCCCTCAACCCACCAAATGTCAGTCTGACTCATAAAGCTTTTTCTTCCACCTCTCTCACTCTCCAGCTCTCTTTGCATCTTGGTCTGTTGTCTTTCCCAGACAGTCAGTTCTATGCCTGTCCCATAAAATAAAATCAGCTAGTACCAGAACCTTCATTACAATATCTCAGTTAAATTAGACAAAGACACATACATTAACCAATGAATGCAGAACTTGGATCAATGAGATGTCTGCACAATGAAGAATATAAGCTCTTAATGAGGCCAGATTTGTAAAACTGCTTGTAAACTCAATGATTCATGTTTACTGTTTTGCTAACAGACAAAAGAGCAACATAGAAATGCCTTTATAAGAGGTTATTTGACTTTTGGTGTGTGACCAAAAGTACTCCCGGAGAGAAAAGGAGCATCATGCTCTCCAATGAACCATGCTGGCAAAGATACCACCACATGGTTTCAAAACTTCAGCTATGCTCAGTACTCAGGCACTAAATTTTATAACAGCTCAGGGCAGGGACCTTATTTATAATAACACAATCTAGCTGCCCATAAATAGTAACATGAATAAATAGCATGTAATAGATTTATATCTGAAACAATTAAAATGGAGCTGTTAGAAAATAGAACAACATTAATAAGACCTTTAAAATACTGAACAAAGAACCATACATAAGAGAATACAAATGATTATGGCTTCACTTACAATTAATTAATTAATTTAGATTTAGAGCCAAATGATAGTTACCATTAAAAAGGAATGTGGAAAGCCGGGCAGTGGTGGTGTATGCCTTTAATCCTAGTTCTCAGGAGGCAGACAGGTGGATCTCTGTAAATTTGAGGCCAGCCTGGTCTACAAGAGCTAGTTCCAGGATAGGCTCCAAAGCTATACAGAGAAACCCTGTCTTGAAAAACCAAAAAAAGGGGGGGGGGATGTGGAAAACAGATATGAAAGGAAAGAAAGAAGGTGGGGGTAGCTGTAATATTTTAATCTAAATTATTGCATGAATGATTCAATTTTGTGACAATTTAGTAATATGTACATTTATAAGTGTTGAAATTTTATGAATGTATTTTACTTTTAAGTCCATGTTTGTTCTAAAATTCAGCCAGTAGTCAAAATTAAACACATAGCTTCAAATTTTATGGTTTCTCTTCTTATTTTTAAACAATCTGAGCAATGGGCTCTATTCAGTTTAGGTGGGTTGTATAAAAGAGTTTTATCCATTGTTAATAATCGTATATATGACTTACTTAGTATTTTCTGAATGGCAAGAGTTTTGTTCTTTATCTGTTTAAAAACATGATATAATTTTAATAATGACATTTTGAACATATTTCACCTTGAATTTGGGGTACTCAGAAATAGGCAACCTTCCCATCCTAATAGAAATATAGTACCAAGAGAATTAGTAATATTATATAGGGTTAAAGTCCAAACCTGGAGTTTATTTTCCTTCCACACTAAATTTTAACTTGCTCAAGGTATTAAGTTACAGTTGAATGGCACAAATCTTGCAGTATCTTGATCTCCAAGCACCCACTCAAGGAGAGCATCCATAAGTAAGTGGAAGGGACAGTGTTTTGGCAAATACAAACGGCCTTACTCGGCCAGATAAGGGCTTTCCAAAGGCCCTTGACATATTGGACAAGGTGGAGATGTGCTTTCTGACTCCAAACTGTCCTATTGAGCCAACTTGTCTAGAATGAAATAAATGAACACAAACTTTTCTCAAGCTCCAAGGTAATTTATCACAGACCCAAAACTTCAGTTTGAAAAATCTTCACCTGTCATTCAAAGTGTCTGCTTTCTTTGTAGATGACATTCCATTATACCCACAAGCAACAAATCATCTTGTCAAGAGGCATGCAGAAGCCAAATCATGACTCTCCTTAATTATTTGCCCTCTACTACAAAGGAGGGCCCTTTCAGCACATAGGCTGGTGCTTTATCAAATAAGTTACGGATGTTTTTGGTGTGGGTTTAAGCCAAGATACATGAATCCAAAGACATAATACCCACAAGTAATACGAACTCATACTAACATGTTATTTCCTCCACTTTCAATATTGTATCTGTCTGGATCTTATTAGAAAATAAAGAACCATCATATACATTATCACAATAGGAGTTTAAACATACGAGTTAGGACTTACATACATATTCAGATATCTGAGAAAGTTAAGATATAAATGACCACATCTGAGAAACAGAAAAGTGCTCCCATCAAACTAAGTGCTGGACTTAGCATCAATATCCCTAATACCTAGTACATTTGCATCTGGATAGCACCATGTCTGGAGAAGGTACTGGTGAAGTGATAGAGAAGTCTTGGGACCTTATCTTCCTCTTCTCTTAGACACCAGTATTTCTTGCCTTTGTGTCCTTTGAACATATAGAGAGGACCTACATCATTGGCTCTTCTGTTTTTACTCCTTCAGGTATGGACCAGAGCTGTAATGCATCCTGAATGATGCTGTTACTGTTCTTCTCTCATAATTAGATTCCAAATAAAAATAGCACTACTCTGACTCTTCTCATCATGTCTCAGTCTCACATGAGTGACTATATAAGGCATTTGCCTGGAGACACATGAATTACCCAAAATGGTGGCCACTATAGGTTTGATGCCTTTCTATGAATTACAACAGTTTCGAGTTCCCCTCTTGATTTGAAAAACCTATTACTGAGACAAAGAGATATGAGAGATAAGATATCAATGACCAACTCATAATGAGGAGAGATTTTAAAAACAATTAAAATTATATACAAGTATATCACTATTAAATGTAGCATAAATTCATACAGCTATGATACTTTCATTTCTGAACTACTCACATCATTAATATTTGTAAATTTTTCTTTTGCTTTTCACTCCTTGTTTCATTTGCTTTCTGGAATCTCAGTAAATGTAAAGCTTTAGAAACTAAATCCCCTGAGTTGGTAGAAGCCAAAATTGCAAAGCTGAATAAATTGCTAGGACTTAATACTGGCATAAAAATGTTAATTGTGTATCATTGTATTAGAAATCACCATAATCTTAGACAGTTAAATTAATATGCATGCATCACCCCCACAGTTCCCAGAGACAAGAAAGTCATATATGGTAGGCTGGATCTTCTATGTCGAATCTCAAAAGGCTGAAGTCAAGATATGTACCAGACTGCCTTGTCATTTGAAAGTTCAAATGGGGAATGAGTCTTGCTTCCAGTGAGTTACTTCCAAGCTCTCTTGAGTGTTGGCAGAATTTAGTTTCTGGAATTCATAACATTCTTCTTAAAAGGTAACATCATGTGGGTGAAAAAGAGAAAGGGGAAAAGGAAGGGAAATAATGAGAAATAAAAAGAAAGAGATAGAAGAAGAAGAAGGAGAAGAGGAAGAAGCATGGGGGGAAATGCAGGAAAGAAGGGAGGACAGAGATGAGACCCTAGGGTGTTATATTATTGAGATACCCCTGACAAATAGAACCAAGAATTTGTATTATATTAAATAACTGACTCATGAAATCATGGATGCTGGCAAGTATTAATTCTCCAAAAAAGGGCCAGCATGCTAGAGATCAAGGAGCCAGTGGTGTAATTCCAGTCTAAAGTGCAACTGCCTTCAAGTCAGAGAAGAGACAATAGATGCTGTAGATGAAGCAGGAATGCAGTTTGATAGAGTATTCCTGCTTAGGGGGGCCAATCACATCACTAGTCAGGCATTCCTGTTGTTGGTTGAAGTCCACCCATATTCTGAAGGGCAATATTTATGCACAATGTCCATCAGTTTAAATATTAGTTGCATCCAAAGCACCTTTGACACCTCTTCTTAAATTTTCATTAAGTAAATACTATTTTTCTCTCTTATGCAAATGATGAACACAAGTGAAGAAAAATAAATACCTAGTAGTTATAACATTTAACAATGGACTTATAGGTTACTCTAAATTACAAATTTTTGACAAAGTAATAAAATATCTACTTTACTATTCAAAGAGATAATCATCATCATATAAATAACTTTTATAAAAACTTATCATCCCCAAATAAATGTGCACTTATACTTTTATTCAACCTATTAAAATATCAGAACACATTACTTTATAGACAAGTCAAGTGAAATATTTTTTAAATTATATTCTTTTACTATCATTGAGTGTTTCATGATCTGTTTCCCCACAGTTGGATTTAATGTGTCAATGGGAATCATGTATGTTATGTCCTTGCAAGAATCAATGTATTGCAGGCATGTCTTCCAAAGCTGTCTTTGAGAATGGTCAGTGTATCTAAATCTCATGAACACAGTTGCATCTTAAGTGCTTGATTGAGTTGAATACAGTGTTGCAAATCAGAATGCTGTCTATCTCCACCCAATGTTTTTAAAATAAAAGTCTAAATTGGGGTTAATATTGACAACACTTTTACTATCAACTTATGTTATCTACTATGAACTCTAAATGTCTCTGTGTAAATCAAGCATTCAGGCCCAATCACCCAATTCATCATGTATTCCCAACTCCATTTCTTAAACATACATAAATAAAGATAAAGTCACTTCTTTTGTCCTCTACAGGGACCGTTTGATATTTTTAAAGAACCATAGAAGATCTATTATCAGAATATGGACATGACTTTTTGAGAAAGATTTATTCTGATAATGCATTTGTATGGGAACATTTTTCAGCTGCCCACCACACCCCAAACAACCAACACAGAACCTTAATATTATATATAAATACTCAGCCAATAGCTCAGACTTGTAATTAGGTAACTCTTACTTTTAAATTAACTCATATTCCTCATCTATGCTTTGCCACATGACTCATGGTTTGTTACCTCATTTTCCACATGTCCTGCTTCCTAGGTACCTGGATAGAATCTCTCCTGGCTCCTTCCTTCTTCATCCAAGAGTCCTCTCTGTTGGTCTTCCCCACCTATGCTTCCTGCCTGGCTACCAGCCTGTCAGCTTTTTAATTAACCAATGGGAGCAGCACATAGTCACAGTATACAGAAAAATTTGTTGGTTATCATCCCTTCCGCATCTAACTAGTTTGAATGTAGATGAAGATTGTGAGAGCCTATCAAATATATCGAAGCTGTGAGAATCAAAGAACATCAAGCCAAACATAACAGATTAATAAAAGACATAAAAAAACTTTGTCCCCCAAAAGTTATCACTGAATCACAGAATCTAGGTCAAAAGGGACATTTTTCATCTCTGAAAGTATTTCTAATTGAATACTGGCTACTCTTTTATCTCCTAAGTATTTCCTTGGTGCTTTCAGATTTATCTTACAATGATAATAACACGTTGACATTAGTAGAAATTGATAAATGTGTAGTGTTTGTTACCATAAAGTTCTAATTTATTTTAGGCTAATAACATATTCAGTCCACTTAACAACTCTACAAAATAACGATTAGTATTGTGATATCACATTTCTCCTCTGAGAAAACAAAGTGAAATCTACTTGAAAGTCACATGACTAGCATTCAAGCATAAAAGTCATCAATCCAAGAAAATATGCCAGGATGTGGGTCACAGATTTAGAATGCTGCCTTCAAATATATTATGAAGAATTCACTCATGTACCAAGTGTGAAACGATTATGGTGTCAAAGTGGCAAATCAATCATGAGCATAGTCAGTGAAGTCAGACAGATCATGGCTTAAATCTAAGCTCTGCTAATTATTAGTATCTGATCTTACTCTAAACATATCTCTAAACATCAATCTATGCAAAAATCCCAAATGTGTATCTTTTCTTTTTTACTTAGGAGAGAAAAATAAACATGTATTGAAGTATTCAGCCTGTGTTTATGTTCAAAGTCTCTTACTATTGTATTGTCATCAGGGCTGAGCGCCTACTGAATGTGAAGTTATGAAGTAAATGGAAAACCATGTTCTTTATGTGAAAATGTCATGATCCTCACATTACCCCAGAGAAGTAGTCCCCATTATTTATCCATCTTGCAAAAGGAAAATTTTTTGATAGCTTAACTACAAAGTGATATAGGCAGGTTCCTATTCTAGTAAGTATGTTTTCAAAATTTGACAACTTTAGTTATTTAATTGCACATGCTTATGGAGTACAACATGGTAATTTGATAGCTACATAAATCCCAGTGACCAATTTAATGTTATCAGCATTCCTATCTTAATACTTTATTAAAATACAACAATTGAATTTCATTATGAAATATAATATGATATTTTGGTGCTTATAAATTGGATGGACTGATAAAAATAATGGTAATTGATGCTTCCATTTCCTTAGAATTACTTTGTTTAGGGATTTTGAGTTCCCTTCTTTGAGTTACTCATAAAACATCTAATAATTAGCTATTGTGAACTGGAATTACACTAGTGTTTATTATTTCCCTCTAACTCTCTGGGTCCCTGTTATCCTTCATGTTTTGATCATTATGCCTTTCTGTCTTCAATAGGAAATGGAAACACAAGTAACAACCAAACTCCATTTTCCTTGAGGAAAGTCAGAACAAGACCACCAGGAAGCAGTATTTCTAGCAGTGCTCCATTAATGCAGAAGAGTGAATGGTAAGCCCATTTTAATTCTCACATGTACCCTAATCCATATTTTACTAAGAGGGTATTACAGCACAGCATGTGGGTATATGCAAGGACATTTCTAATGCTTTGTCACTCTAATGCTTTTGCAGAATAGCTGATCAGCAGTGTTTCATAGGCTATGCCTGCTGGATAGGACTGGATACTTTCATTTGGAGCAAAGCAACAAGGCAGGTAAGGGGTAGCAGGCATGAGGAGGAGGAGAATTGTGGCCTTCTCTTTTTTTTTTCAAGTCAACTTCTCTCTACCCTTTGAATCAGAGTCAAACTGGTTGTTTCTGTGAATAAAATAAAGTAAGAATGGAAACTAATAATATTAAAAGTTGTAGTGGAACATATGCTACCCTTTCCAGAAACTCCTAAATGTATTGTTCAAAGATTTAAATTCCCTAAAAGATCATTCCATTCTGTTATTTCAAGACTAATGAGCTGAATATGAACAGTGGAGCAATAGAAAGAAGAAGAAATAAAATCACAATCAAAGCCAGCTTCCTGGATTTAAGTCCCAGACCCTTCCACTGAGATGTGACAGTTGTCATCTGTCTCTTAGTATACAGTATAACTCAAATTATGATTCTTTCATGACTTCAACCATATTCTTCAAACATGGAATAGCAAGTTCTACAAACGAAATATAACAGCTATTTTAAAAATCACTTGGTAATTTGGAACATTTTAGACAAATAAAAGTGAACATTATTCCCAGGCAAAATATTAATAGGAGACTATGGAACAATCTGTCTTTACACAGCAATTTGAGTGCATATGGTAATGCATTCAAATAAAAGGCCACAGTCAAGGTTGAAACAGCCTTTGTGTAATGGTGCCAAGCAGTAACTCATCATTCTCTCTCTCTCTCTCTCTCTCTCTCTCTCTCTCTCTCTCTCTCTCTCTCTCTCTCTCAAATGCAGCTTCAAGCTCTTTTTCTGGCTTACTATTTTGTAAATCCACACTGGGGGTGGGCAGGTTTGGGAGCAGATAAGAAGGAACGCTAGATTTGTGCTTAATGTTATAAGGCAAACCAGATACTTCCCGGTAATTTAAACTCCTCTCTTCTGTTCCTGTCTTGTGATAAGTAGCTTGTAAAGACTTACAGTGTGAGAGATGGAAGCAGCTTCATCATACACCAAATTCATTCATTGTATAAAAAGTGAAACACAAGGTGAGGGTCACTATAGCCTAATATTGGGGGAAGGATTGGTCCTCTGGGAAACCTTAAAGTTTTGTCAAAAAAATTGTCATACAAAACTATACTTCTTTGTAAATAAACGTATATCTGCAGTTAATTCATAACATAACAAGGCTTAAATCTACACAAAATGTATTGGAAAAGATATCTGATGACACATTATATCAAATACAAGAAGCAAACTTTAGCCATAAAATTTTCACTTTTCTAAATGTCTAGAAATAATGTTCTGCTATCATTATTTTTTTGTCATTGGAAGTTTTCCAAGATAAATTTGTTTCTTGGCTTTTACAGGTAGGATGTACTAAAAATATTTTATTGTTCTTGAAAGAATGACTTCACTTGGCTTATTTATACATTTCATATTTGATTACTTATCCCTAAATCTAATAAATATTCATTAAGCATTAGCTGTATTCCACATATTATGAAAGAAGCAAAAACTGAAGTAGAAAATAAATTGAATATGGCTACTGTCATGCTAGCACCTTGGAATTGAATGTCATAAAAACTGCAGAAGAGACATCAAGTCCAGATTTTCCATCTTTTGTCAGGAAACTCAGAAACTTCCTAACAAAAGATAGAAATGAGAACAAGAACAAGAGGGATGAAAAAGTGTAAGTGAGTGAAATTTACATTTCAATTTTGTTGATTTCTAGGTAGATAGGAAAATTGTGATGGTGCAAGAAGAAGCATACTTAACACATAGGGAGCTAAAAACAAGGTAGTTTTGTTTAGACACTATGTAAAATAAAGTTTGTAGAAGACTTGTGGACTTTTTAATATACATTCTTTGAAAACATCATGCACGAGCACTGCCTCTACAACACATCTACTCCTCCTCCACAAACCTATACCATGATCAAACCCCCAATTTGTCTCTTCTATTATTATTGTTGATGTATATATATATATATATATATACATATATATATATGTTTGTGTGTGTGTACATGTATATATAATTTACTCAATCCATTTAATGTTGCTCATTTTTGCATGATCTAAAGCTGAGCAACCAGGATTGGGTAACCCATGTAGGCTCTTGTCCATAAAGGGGACTGATTCTAGTTTCTGAGTAGGCATTGAATAGCTCTAGACATGACAGGAAAAATTTACCCATGAAATCTAAATAAAATGAATAAGTTGTTGACATGCCAACATGGAGAGTAGAAATTTCACATGTCAACATCTTATTCATGTTATATAGATTTCATGGGTAAATTTTTCCTGTCATGTCTAGAGATATTATCTAACAACAGGCAAGCTGGACCTCCAGTAATTATAACTTCCACCTTCTTTTAAAAATTTGCCTCGTCTTTGGATATGGGGATGCTTTTCAGATATATATCAGTTGGTATTGAACACCCCACAATTTCTTTATTGTGACTCATTTCAGATCTCTGTAATAATCTATAAATGTTTCAAAAAGAATCCTCTTTGATAATTGGTGAGAACTACATTCATCTGTAGGTATGATAATAAGTACTTAAAATATTAGAAATTATATCAGTTTAGGAAAATGGCACTAGCATATTTAATTCTCAGGTTTATGACTACCATGAGTTTTTTACTTGGTTTATAATACCAGGCATGAATTTCCTCCTATTAACCCAACCTCTAGATCAGCTAGAGAACTGTTAGTTATGCTAAGATAAAAATGACAGTATTGCATTGTTAAGCCTATTTTGTTGAGACAGTTGTGATTTGTAGGTTTTTCAGCTGGGTAGAAATATTGTTTGTTTTCTTCACTTGGCATCTTACATAGCATCTTCCAATACTTTGAGAGACAGTCCTCAGAAGAGAAGCTTCCAGCAGACTGTGGGCTTGGATCTAGAGCAGTGTAACTAGAGGTTTCTTGTCCAGTCTGGTCCACAGCTGCTTTTAAAAGAATCATTCAGATGCTTAATATTGATGACACAGTTTGGTCTGTTAGCTTAGGCTTATTATTAAATAACACTTACAACTTAAATCAATCCATTTCTATTAGTCTATATTTTACCACAAGGTCTGTGACTTGTAACCTCACATTTTACTTCTCTGGAAGCTGCTGGCATTTCTCTCAACTATACCTTCTTTTCTTCCAATATTTCATTTCACTTTCCTGCCTAGCCATATTCTCCTGTGCCATAGACCAAAGCAGCTTCTTTATTAACCAATTATAGTAAAACATATTTACAACATACTGGGGGGGGCATCCCACATCATCACAGTAATTCTCAACCTGTAGATCACAATCCCAAAGATCATTGGAGAACATATATTTACATTATGATCCATAACAGTAGCAAAATTATAGTTACAAAGTAACAACTAAAATAATTCTATGTTTGGGATCACTGCAACATGAGGAAGTGTATGAAAGGTCACAACATTAGAAAGACTGAGAACCACTAATCTAACGGAACAGAAGGGGAGGAGGGGAAGATCTACAAATAGTCTACCTGCATCCCTGGCAGGAGTTGTCTATGGGATAGTGGGGAGTGCCTGCTGGAGTTGATATGAGAGAGCAACAAGTGGGAAATGGGAAGGTAGAACAAGTATGTAGGTCTGTAGGATCCACAGGAGACATGAGCAGAGGTGGAAGGAAGGGTGGGGGATTGGGTTTAAAGAAGAGGAGGGAATAGTGAAGGTCTTCAGCTCGCTTACCTCATCTTAACTCCGATGCTGTGTTCACAGGGAACACCTGCTGGTATCGGAGGCTGGGATACTGGTATGATTTGCTGGAAGAATGGTTTGTGGCGAAGATCTCTGTGATTCATTGGGGATGATGTCCGAGAAGAATAGGAGACCACAGCAGATGTTCTGCAACAGAGCAGGGGATGAACTGGGTAAAGAGGTGAAAAAGGGGATCTGGAGGAGCAGAAGGAGAGATGTGGATCCGACTACCAGTTGCCCTGGCAGGAACCAGGGCAGTTTCAATGGAAGGCAGAAATTGAGGTCTCTAGAGGGGTTGGGACAGTCTAAGACTATGATTGGTGGAGCAAATCCCTGAAAGAGTCCCCCTCATTTTATAATACTCCGAAAGACTGAGAAGAATGTGCTTTAGGGTTTTCATTCTGCTCATGCTTTTCTTGGTTGTTTTCTTATCTGTGAGTCTTATTTATCTAAAATCCTCAAGCAGGCTTCTAATTTACACTACTGTTTTGATGGATGAGGCAGGTAGAAGTAACAGAAACAATGCTTTGGCAATAATTCTGATATTAAATGCAGAAATAGACAACAACAAGGAGAAAACACCTGTCACATCACATAAATTATACTTTTAGTGTGGTTCAGAAACAAGGAAGCTAGAATAATGTTGTGAATATTTCCCAAAACAATGGCAGATTAAAGAGTTGTAAACTAGAGGCATTAATAATTATGAAGTAAAATGAAGAAAAAACAGAAAAGGGGAAAAGAGAGGTATGAAGTAGAGCTACAAAAAGTCATAAAAATGGGTACATTAAAAAAGCATTATAAAATTTATTCAAAAGCCGGGCTGTGGTGGCACACGCCTTTAATCCCAGCACTCGGGAGGCAGAGGCAGGCGGATCTCTGTGAGTTTGAGGCCAGCCTGGTCTACAGAGCTAGTTCCAGGACAGACTCCAAAGCCATAGAGAAACCGTATCTCGAAAAAAAAAATACCCTAAAATTTATTCAAGGGGGGGGTGAGGAAGAGGGAGAACTATATAAAACAAACGACTAAAACACAGACATGCAAATCAAGAAAAAAGTAGTGTAATGTTATGAAAATATCTGTTAAGATAAGAGACTGGAACTTTTGCTGGACCTCAAAGCCAAAGTTAACAATTCACATTGGGGTCCCTTAACACTTAAGATTGCTACTACTGAGCACTCTGCCTTTCTGTTTAATCTGACTTTAAGAGAACAACCTTACTTGTCTTGGATTCCCCATGTAATCAGCTTTTACAACCTAAGCTGATGAATAGCTGTCAGTTTAAATTATATATTCTTTATTCTTCTGAGTCAGTTACTTCCTGACTCAGAGTAATGTATGTGTACTAGTTTCTACAGACAGAAAATGTAGAGGCTGAACACAATCTTCTAAAATGAATATTTCCCACAGCATGTTGAACATAACATTAGAGATAATGTTAAACATGACATGTGGATATTGCTTATGAACAGTGATGTTTATAATACTGTTTGCTATTGAGGTGAGATGGGGTCAGTTGAAATCAATAAATATTTTAAAGATTTTGCGAAGCATCTCATCTGATGCTTTCTGTGCTATTCAATAAAGACAGAATGAGGCTCTTTGTTAGGGATAGACACACAAGAACTGATGGGGACGCAGGGACAGACACAAAGGGACAGAGCCATATCATAAGACAGCCTTCAGACAGCCACAGATTCAGATTCATACAATAGACGGACAGGGGATGGGAGACATGGGAACACAGAATAGAGTTCGAATCCGGGCCAACTCTTGGTTAAATTACACCGAATAGAAGTACTTTAATTTCTTTGTTTTATTTATTTTACTGAGCTCTACATTTTTCTCTGCTTCGCTCCCTTCCTCTCCTCTCCCCTTCAACCCTCTCCCATGGTCCCCATGATCCCAATTTACTCAGCAGATCTTGTCTTTCTCTACTTCCCATGTAGATTAGATCTATATATGTCTCTCTTAGGATCCTCATTGTTGTCTAGGTTCTCTGGGATTGTGATTTGTAGGCTGGTTTTCTTTATGTTATGTCTAAATACCATTTATGAGTGAGTAGATGGCAATATAATACTGATGGTCATTGGAGACACAATCACTAGTGTGCTTAATTCACATAAACATAAAACAAAATAAAAAATTATCATAAGTCAATATTTCTTATTTGATGAGTCTGGTTTCCTTACCTTACATTATTTTTTTTTTGCAGGTGGTTCTGTGGGTGGGGAGAGATCTTTTAGTCTCCATATAAATCAAAATAAGTTTGTTTAGAATGTTTCTCTGGTGTATTAAGTTGCTGTCTCGGGATCAACTATCTGAGAAGTTTCTTGTCCTAGTGGGGTTTGTTACACTTTAGAAATGTGCTCCCAACATCAGTCCACTTCCAACTAGTTGTAGCATTCTCTCTGGTATAGTGAGTGATTGCATTTTCTGCCCACGATCCATGTATTTGTTTGTTTGTTTATTTTACATTCCAACCACATTTCTCTTCCTTTATCTCCTCCAAATCACCTGCCACTTGCCTTTTCCTCCCATAGTTTTCACTTCTATTTCTCTTCAGAAAAGAGAAGGCCTCCAATGACTATCAACAAAATATGGTATATCAAGTTGCAGTAAGACTAAGCACCTTCCCTTGTATTAAGGCTGGGCAAGGCAACCCAGTATAAAGAACAAGGTACCAAAAGTCATCAAAAGAGTCAGAGATAGCCCCTGCTTCCACTCGAAGGAATACCCCCCCCCCAAAAAAAATACAAGCTACACAACTGTCATATATATAGAGGACCTAGGTCAGTCCCATGTAGGCTCACTGGTTGGCTGTTCAGTCTCAGTGAGTTCCTATTAGCCAAGGTTAGTTGACTCTGTGGTTTTTCTTGTGATGTCTTTGACCCCTCTGGCTCCTACAATTCTTCCTCTCCTTAGCAGGGTTTTCTGAGCTTAGCCTAATATTTGGCTGTGGGTCTCTGCATCTGTTCCCATCAGTTGCTGTATGAATCCTCTCTGATGACAACTGAGGCTAAGCACCAATCTATGAGTGTAATAGGATATAGTTATTCATTATTACATTGGCATTTTTTTTCTCTCTCCAGTAGTGGTTCTATCCCAGGTCTCTGACTGTCCATGATTCTTAATATCTGTGTATCTAGGGCCAGAAAGAAGATTAATACCCATGTCTCTATTTACTTTTGTTACTGGGAGCACTTCTTTCATCAGGGCCAGGGCTGTTTCTCCACTGATAAGCATGCTTTTTCGCCTGAATATATTTGCATTTGTAAATCTGTATCAGGTCAGCCTGCTTCTACTATTTACATCATTGTAGAAGTATTCATTTGCTTCATTTTTTTAAATTTATTTATTTATTAAAGATTTCTGCC
>NC_022020.1:29185031-29185604 GCF_000317375.1 Microtus ochrogaster
GTTCCCTGACCTGTGGGAAGTCCAAGGACCACCCACCTCCATCCAGGTCTAGTAAGGTGAGCATCCAAACTGCAGTAGGATCAAAAACCCATTTGCTTCATTGTTGAAAGAGGATTTGGAGACAAGGTGCTCTATGTCCTACTTCCCTAGCAGACTCCTTTGGCAACAGTGTCTTTCTCTCTAGAGCAGTACCCACCTTCATTCCATCCTAAGAGGAAATAAAAAAAACTCAGAGGAGGTAAGTTCCTCTGAGAATCTGCTTCATGGACCTCACTCAGATCTCCTGATTTGCTTGATGTTATAGACTTTGCTCTGAAAACCTACTTCCATTCATTTCTCTATATTCTGCCATCACAGACACAGAGTGTAGTGTGTGTGTATGTGTTGTATGGGGGAAAGCTTTCCTTTCATTGTTATTCTGTTCACCATTGAAAATTAGAGTCTATTGTTTACTTTGTAAATCCAATGTTAAACATTTCTGGACTTTTTATTACATATTTTTATTCTTTGTAAATTTCTAGCATGTGTATAATGAAACATGATCATCCACTCCTATTTTCCTCATCCAGCTTC
>NC_022020.1:29185965-29191896 GCF_000317375.1 Microtus ochrogaster
GAAACCTACCTGTGACCACATCATCAAAGCAGAATTGTTGTTCTTCCACCAACAGATCTGGACTAAGAGCAGTTATTTGGTAAGGGATAGGGCATGAAATGGGAGGCGGTGGCAGGGAGGAGGCAGAAATCCTCAATAAATAAATAAATTAAAAAAAAAAAAGAAAAAAAATTTTGTTGCCCATATGTGCATGGGTATAGGGCCGTCAGTTAGAGCACCGAGAAACCTACCTGTGACCACATCATCAAAGCAGAATTGTTGTTCTTCCACCAACAGATCTGGACTAAGAGCAGTTATTTGGTAAGGGATAGGGCATTTGGAACATCTCTTCTGTCTTTGCTGGAATTTTGGCTGTCTTGACTTCATGTGATGTGTGTCTTGTCCATGTAGCCATAGCTGCTGTTAGTGGCTGAGCTCCATAGCCATGTCATTCTTAGAAGAAAGCACTTCACATATCTCCTCTCCATCTTCTGCCTCTTACTGGATTTTATATATTTCTCAGCTTCTATATACTGCCAGGAAGACCCCATTCTAGAGAGAGAATATATGCTTTATGATTCATATCTTTGGGAATTTGCATTTCTATGAAATTTGTATTAAAATATGTGAATAGTAAAAAGTAAACAGATATTCTGCCTGTGTGTAATGTCATCATTTTGTGCCTCAAAACATCACTCTCTTCCCCATGTGTCATACATAGAATCTCTAGAAATAATCAAAGAATGAAGTCTCTATATTTATTATAGAAACCCTATAGAAAGGCAGGTCCTTGTTGTTTATGTCATGGCTTTGAAATCTGATATATTTTGGGAGTGGACATTGGGAAGCTACCTATTCCTTTAAATTTTATTGTCTTTGAATGTCATAGGAAAGAATGGCTTGTGCAATATATAAGGCTTATCTAGGGTATATATTTGATCCATTGTGAATTATATCTTGCAGCTATAAAGGTCAAATATAAAACATGGTTCACAGAGTTTGTGGTTGTTAAGCTGATAGATATTCTGTTCTGTAAGCTTTATGAGTAAGAAAGAGAAGAATCTGGAAATAGATCTGAGTAGATGAATAGGAATTGCCATCTCTTTCTGAGCCCTACCATACCAGACCTTCTAGAGTGGTCCTTCAGTAGACTTGACTCAGTGCTGCCACCTCACCTTCAACATACTCCAAACACATCAGAACTCTTAGAGGTAAGAATTGCAAGTACATATACACAGAAAACCCAAGTAGCCCAGGCTTTTCTTCTTTTCATGTTTTATCTAAGCCCATTATGATCTGGAGTTTTATGCCATATGCAACTAAAAGAGCCATAAAGATGATTTCAAAAGTCTTCTTACTGTTACATATACACAGCACTTTAAAAGCTAGTACTTTAACATAAAGGCAAAACATGAATAATGCAGTCCCAAACCCTACAATTCACTCAGTATACCTCCAGTAACCAAGGTTTCTTTGCCAAGCTTTTGATGCTTTTTCAACCATGTAGACTTAGGTCATAATTTCACTGATCTTGTTAGTTCTAACTCTACCACATAGGTGTTATGCCTTTTCTGACATCAATATAATCACTCTATACTTTAATTTAGTGGAGCAATTTCCATACTTTTTGAAACTTGGCTTATTCATTTATCTTGGCAACCAAAATATTGCAAGCTCATGGAGAGTATAAGTAGCTATGTTTTGATTGATTTCTACAATATTGGACTGGGCAGAATTTGAAATTACCTGTAGATATGAATATATGAATGATGACAAAAATCTCCAAGTGGTGAAATATACAGAAGATTGAGAGAAACAAGAACATAAAGTATTGCTAGAAAAGAGGCTTAAAATGCCAGCCATGATACTTTGTTATACTGATACCAGTCTGGTTTAATTCACTTTTCAACACTCATTGAGAGGAGTCTTAAGCCACACTGGCAAGTAGTAGTCCCATCTTTGATTAGCAGTATTTACACTGGAAAAGAAAGTAAGAATTAGGACACACAGTCTACCAGTCTTGATCCATATTTTTCCGTATGAGTGGATAGAAATTTTGAGTCTGAATTGCTGAGGAGAGGAAAAAGTAATCAACTGTACACCTGATAGGACTTCCAATGTAAAACCATACACATTTGAGTAGATGAGCCTGAGTATTCTGAAATCTGCATGCATCTCAGGATACCATAAGATAAACTGTAAACTTACTTCAGCATTGTGAGATACTTTAGGGATTTATGTTTGTAGTTGTATTGTATGATTCTCAAATGTTAACTTTGTAGCTGAAAGCAATGGTTCACAATGTCCAAAAGTTGGATATGCTTGGCAGAGAAAAAGTTTTTCTTGGTATTAAGTAGGATGGAATCTTTTATGACCATTATCATAAAGTAGACATTTGATATAAAAAAATCACACATGGCAATATTCCAAATGGGGATATACTGACAACATTTTACTTTGATTATAAATTGCAGACAAGAGAATTACACCTAGTTGATTTCATCAGAAGTAATTCTGAATGTGATCAAATATAGCCTATTTATAATGTTTTTCTCCCAATAAGAAATGATGTGGAGGAGTGGGGAGGCTGAAGAACTCAAGTCTGCCATGAAAGTTCATGCAATATCATCGTTTGATGCATAAATCCTTTTATTCATAAAATAGGAAATGTATCAGTTCTTTGGACACTTCTGAGTCCAGATAAATTGGAATAAAAAACTAAGTGCCATATAATTATTGGCCATTATAATAAATGAAAAATCTGACACTTACTAAACACACTTTGTACTCTAAACTTCTCACAGCTCTTTGCTCGTATTTCAAATATTTTTGTCAAATAACTTTGACAAAAACATTAGAAACTCTACATAGGGCCTGTACAAGTTTGTACTCCCAGCAGCAGTGGTGGATTGTCTCCCTTGCTCCATTTCCTCGCACATATGAAATTGTGTTTTTTATCTTAGCCCTTAAAAAAGGAAAATCAAGTCTAATGTGTGATGCCCAAGTATTCTTATACATGTGGCCTTCCATTGGAGCATGGTTTACTTACTAGGGTCTATCTCTTAGAGAAGACTAATGGATTCTCTCTCTCATAGAAGCTGTCAGTTGCCAATAGGTCCTATACTAGAGACTGGGCCAGAAATTTGTGTCCATGTCCTCTCTCTATACTGTAATTTTGTCTGGTTTGGGCTTGTGTGTAGTTTTTGCGCTACCTTAACTAATGTGAGTTTATATGTTGAGTTACTCTGCTGTGTCAGTTAAGCTCCGTTTCCTTGTAGTCAATGAATGGTCCTCTCTTTCTACAGTGATCCCTGAGCCTCGATAGGACCACATATGATAGAGTTTTTCTGTTGATCGTAGGGTTGATCATTTCATAGTCTTCTCTATCTCTTCCCATTGACAATTTGTGGGTCTGTATTAATCACTACCTCCTGCAAAAAAAGAAGCAACTCTGATGAGGTTGAGGCAGTCACTGATCCATGAGTATGGTGTAAGCCATTAGTAATCAAGCTAATACTATTTCCATCAAGGATGATAACAGTATGTTCTTCTTTAGGGACATGACCTGTCTAGTTACGAGTTTCTCAAGAACATGGTAACAGTATTCCTAAAAGACACCACTGGTTAATAAACAAAAGGTCAGTGGTGGGAATAGAATACTACTTCTGCAGTTTTTGACCACTGAGATACCATAGACCCTCCAACATTAGAGGCTAATTGGCAATGCTCTTAAGTACCTTCTATAACTTGACAATAAGACCCTTTGGTCAAGATACTACATACTTGTGTCATAGAACGTAAAAAATATCAAGCTGGTACTCACCTGCAATCTTTATCCCTATTGGGTAACTCTCATAAATGTGAAAGAAGCCATGCACATCACAAGAAGAAAAAGGAATCACTAATCTTAACCACCTGTGAATCCTGTGAGCTACAACAATGACTTTCCGAGTAAGGCCTGCTCATTGATCCAATAATGGTTCTTGGGACTAGTCAGTCACTCTTTGATTTATTTAAGAGCCAATCCACAAGATCAAACCCTTATCTGATGCTAGTAAAGAATTATTTTTGAATATTTATATTAAGTCAATGGAGTTTGACTTGGTGACTTTATTCTATCTCCATATTCTCAGTACCCAGCATAAGGAAGTTCTCAAAAATAGGAACTACTTAATTACTGAGTGAGTAACTAAATGAAGCAATTAGAGAACAGAAATTACCACTGGTGCCCAGAAAGAGACATTTGGTTGCATATTTTTCAGTCACAACAAATTAGTTCTGCACGTATCTGTTAAAATTTCAAGATATTTTTAAGTGGGATATATTTGGTTCTATTAGTTCAAAAGCATTGAATAAACACATAATTCTTTTGCTTTCAGTTTTGCAGAGAAGTCCTCTCATCTTCTTTATTGGGCTACAAGGGTGTCTAATAAGTCCAGGGAGAATTTTACACATGGGAATTCATGAGGAAGTATCTGAGTGTTCTCTTGACACTGATGTACAAGTCCACAATCAATGCCAGCATATATTGGAAGTTTTGTTTTATTATCCTTTATTATCATTGTTAAATGACTCAACCAGTTAAACATGGACCCGAAATTCTAATCAAGGGATCAAAGAAAGAATTTAGAAACAAGAAAAATGAGACTATTTCAAATATGTTTAATGTCAAAAAATTCAAAGTTGAACTCAGCCTTAAATTTTTTATTTTAATAAGTTAGAAAACCACCACTGGTCTCTGTGACTAGAAACAAGCTACTTCAACTCTTCTTTGTGTCATTTTCAGAGATGGAATCCTAGTTTTTCTTTCCATCATAAATGACCTGAAGTGACAGTTTCATTTTTTCATTTTCCTCTCCTCCTGCTAGAAACACTACAAATTTTCCAGGGATGTAGGTTAATGGAAATGATTTTACTACCTTTGGCATAACTTCAGCACATGTGATTTTCCTGGTCATAGCTATGACATAAGCCATTAGGACAAAACTCAGAATAGGTCACCCGGAATCAAAGAGGCACAATCAAATGTGCATGCCTAAATTATTTTTGCAAATGGATTTGGGAAAAGACATGTGGTACTATTATCCACTGTTGCTTGGCTTGAAGACATGTGAAAAGAGGCTCAGTGAGAGAGGACCAATTCTGAGCAAGGACTGTTGAGAAATGCTGCAGGGTGGGAGAATGAGAGCAGAGAAAACCCAGAAAGTGGGTAGACTTGCTAAGATAAAGAGTTAGAAAGAAAACAGAGTTAGCAATCTTATTTGAGCTTTTTTTTTTCTTTAATTAATGTTATGTTGACGCTCCTTAAGCCTTAAGCTGGAAACAATTCTCCCTCCCTGTTTGTGGTGTATGTGTATATGTGTGTGTGCATTTGCACACATATGCATATGTGTGTGCTGCATCTGTATAGTTGAGAACATGGAGCACTGTACTTAAAGGTTGTAATTCTTTATTTTAATTTTGAGATTATAATTATATCATTTCTCTCTTCCATCCTTACAGCCCTTTTCTCTTTCAAATCTATAGATGTTTTCTTAGTTAGGGTTTCAATTGCTGTGAAAAGACATAATGCCACAGTAAATTTTATAAAGAAAAATATCTGATTTAGGTGGCAGTTTACAGCTTTAGTCCATTATCATCATGGCAGGGAGCGTGGCAACTGGGAGTATGGTGGCATGAAGGCAGATTTGGTTCCGAAGAAGAAGTTGAGATTCTTATAGCTTGACCTGCAGAGAACAGGAAGTGGTCTAAGACATTGGGTGTGGCTTGAACATAGATGAGAACTCAAAACTTACCCCCAGAGTAACAATACTTGTTGAATTAAGAGCGGCTGGGCTGCTTCCCTCCCTGCGTCCCCAGCCGCCCACATGGCTAGCTTAGCTTATGCCCCGAAATAATTACACGGAAACTGTATTCTTTTAATCACTGCCTGACCCATTAGTTCCAGCCTCT
>NC_022020.1:29191996-29194082 GCF_000317375.1 Microtus ochrogaster
AGTTGAGAACATGGAGCACTGTACTTAAAGGTTGTAATTCTTTATTTTAATTTTGAGATTATAATTATATCATTTCTCTCTTCCATCCTTACAGCCCTTTTCTCTTTCAAATCTATAGATGTTAGTTAGGGTTTCAATTGCTGTGAAGAGACATAATGCCACAGCAAATTTTATAAAGAAAAATATCTGATTTAGGTGGCAGTTTACAGCTTTAGTCCATTATCATCATGGCCGAGAGCGTGGCAACTGGGAGTATGGTGGCCTGAAGGCAGATTTGGTTCTGAAGAAGAAGTTGAGATTCTTATATCTTGACCTGCAGAGAACAGGAAGTGGTCTAAGACATTAGGTGTGGCTTGAACATAGATGAGAACTCAAAACTCACCCCCAGAGTAACAATACTTCCTCCAACAAGACCAAAACTACTCCAAAAGGAGCCATACCTCCTAATAGTGCCACTCCGTTTTGGACCATTTTCTCTCAAATAGTCAGCCATTTTTTTCATTATTTATTTTCATATGCATACACACACACACATATATATATGTAAATATATATCCATGTGTAAATATAACCTACTCAGTCGGTATGATGTTATTCATGTGCGTTTTTTTCAGGGTTGATCATTTTATATTCATTTTAAACTTTCATGTTTATCATTAAAAGTAAAATCTAATATGGAGGCAGTACTTCAGCCCACTTTTTTACTTGAGTATAAATGGAACTAATTTCATTTTAACCTGAAGGTTCACAATGTACAATCTGTTGCTATTTCTTCCTAATTTTTCTGACAAATCATTAAAAGCCTTATTAATATTCACTAGTGTTTCAGAAATAGAATGTCAGAATGTTTGCAAAGCCAGCTCCATTAAATTATCCTCAGGATTCTCCATCAAGTAAAATGATAAAATAAGTCTTTTAAGGTCCTTTCCTCTTTCTTCTTTGACTCTCTTTAGAAAGACAATAATAACAAACATAACACAATTCGGTGCACAAACATGCAAATGACTCCAATTTTATATGAAATGAAAGGTTAGGAAGGAAGACACTAATGAAATACAGGAGAGGTGGCTGCTACAGACAAATTTGCCACAATTAGGACATTGTCATTACCTTAAATTCATCAAAACATAAAAAAACAGTCAGATTAATCTGTTAAATATATGACTTTTATTGTTTTCTATGAATTTTCTTAAATGATGAAGAGAAAATTCTTCTAAATATAAAATAAGATTTAGACCACTGCTGATGGAGTTCATTATGAATACATTTGGCACACCAGCCTGCTATATTAGGTTGATGTTATCTGTAAATATGGGAGGTAAAAGATTCAATATTACCAAAGTGTGTGTGTGTGTATGTGTGTGTGTACATCAGTAGCTTTATTCATAAATCAGCAGCAACATGAATAAAAGTGTTCTTTTTAAGAAGTAATTTTTACTATTCTATGGGAATATCCATTTTGGAGACAATCCAGGGAGCATTCTAACTTTGACTCCTATCATTCACACCTCTGTGACCTTCACAATCCTGATCTTATCTACTGTGTTCTGTACATTTCCAGTTTCTAATCTCATTAACAAATTTACTTTAACTGGACATTAATAAAACCCCAATCTTTTATAAGAATTATACAAAGGAGTCTAATGCAAAGGTTCCTCAATTCTATTAAAAGGGAATCCATGGACGAATTATAAAATATCCCAACCTGTGCTGTTATTGGAAGACTTTGCCAGTACTAGTCAGAATTTCTCCAGCTTTCCTTGTGCATTTATGGACCACACAGTCGACTCTTACGTACACTACTGTGTCTATCACCACAGTCAAGCAGTGGAACAGTTGGATCAACACAACTTTTTATATGAAAATCAACACTTCCCAGACACCTCATTTCTGCACTCTCATTCCTAAGCAACAGCAGCCGGTAAGATGATCCCCATATTTTAAAGTTTTGAATTCTAAGAATATGATTTAAATCCAATTATGTTATATGTACTCTTAAAAATACTTTTATCTTTTATTCATACATAATTATAATTTTTTGATCAAACTGGTATATAACTTTATAAATTTGAACATTTTTTTCAAC
>NC_022020.1:29195834-29206793 GCF_000317375.1 Microtus ochrogaster
CATATGATCATTTCATTAGATGCTGAAAAAGCTTTTGACAAAATTCAACATCCCTTTATGATAAAAGTCTTGGAGAGATTAGGGATACAAGGTTCAAAACAATTCTTAAAGATCTGTCTATGCTCTGGTATATAACAATACTTTGTTACAATAGTACCTTTGGTTATACAATCCATGCCTGCTGTGGGCACATCATAATTTGGTCAAATCACTACCCTATTAAAAACTGAGTTATTTCATTGCAAAGAATTGATTTCCTGAGCAGCAATGTGTAAATTTTTGTGCATGATATTTACAAGTATTTTGTAATGAATACAAAAGTGAGCAATTGTTGAATATTATGATAAATAAATATTTATTTTTATAGGAATATAACAAACTGTTTCCACTCTGTCTCATCATTATAATTTCAAAGTGCATTAAATCACTTACCAGTACCTCAATATCTTTGCCAGAATTTGGTGCCTCATTCTTTTCTCTTTTAGCCAGTCTCTTAGGTTTATTTGTAATTTATGTAGATTTTATTAGTAACTATACCAGGTAATGATTTTGAGCCTATTTTGATGTGTTTTTCTTTTTGTTTTTGCACTTATATATACTATTATGGATAATGCTTTTTCTCCAAATAATTTTCCTATGTTTAACTGTTTGGTTTGTTTAACTATTGGTTCTTACCAAATTAGCAAACTTCACTGCTTCCTAACAAGACAGAGGAGCAGATCAGAGCTCCAGTATAGCTGTCCTCACACTCCCTGCATCCTTCCATACTGTTGATGCTTTGTACCGCAGCAGCACAATTGATAGTCAACGAGCATACTTTACGTATCAATATGACCAAAATCAATAATTCTCCTTTGGGATTATACTTGGCACAACATATTATGTGGGTTTTAAAAAATGTGTAATGCTACTGACCGAAGGTCAGGTATAGTGTTACATCACCCTGAAAATTCTAGTGCCTGGACTATTCAACCTTCTTTATCTCAAACTTGGAAGCCACCGAACTTTTTGCTCTGCCCATAGTCTTGCTTTCCAAAGAGTCATGGAGTTGGAAATTATATGGCATGTATTTACCCTTTCATATTGTTCTTCCATGTAAGAATGTGTATTGAAATCTCCCTATATATTTTCCTGGCTCCATAACTCTTTTGATTTTGACATTGGATATTAAGTCATTCTGTGAACATTCCATAACTTATATATCCCTCACTCAGGAACATTTTTGTTGCTTTCATGATTACAAAATTATCAAGAAAGCTAGGTATGTTAATGTATCTGTGAAGTTTCTGTGTACAGGCAAGTTTCCAACCCACTTAACTAGTTGACAAAGGAAAATGGTTTTCTGAATAGATTTGGAAGAAAGACTGAATATTTTCTGAGTCATTGCTGCAGTCACATCAAGAACGAGAGCGGGTGTTTGCCACATCATTTCCTGTACTGCACTTCCTCCATATACCTGATTCGAGCCTTTTTAATAGGTATGTATTAAAAGCACATTGAAGCACTGTTAATAAAAACTCAGGATCAGAAATTGGGGTTCAACCTGAAGATCTGATAAGCAAAACAGCCAGCCAATGGATCTTACCTTGACTTCAGTCTGAAATAACGATCCTGCCTCCTGGAATCTCAGAATGAGACTGTGTTGAGAGCTGTTTCCTCCCATTTTATGATTCTCTTTAGGGCTGGGATTAAAGGCATGAACCACCATGATTAAAGGCCCGATTTCTATGGCAACTAGTATGGCTACTAGGATTAGGTTCATGATATTATGGCTAATGGGATTAAAGATGTGCGTGTTACCATAACCTGGTCTATAAGGCTGACCAGTGGGACTGTTTTACTCCCAGATCTTCATGCAGTCTTTACTTATTAAAATACACTTGAAATGCAACTACTGCACATTTTAATTTATAATCCACTAATGGTTTGTGATGTTGATCTTTTGTTATTTTAAAATTTTTCATGCAAAAAAAATTTTAAAAATTCATGTAATATATTTTGATCATGTTTTTCTCCTTCCCTAGCTCCTTCCAGATCCTCCCAAGCTCCCTAGCCACCCAATGTAGGTTCATATACTCCCCCTCAAATGAACTTTTTTTTAATATGCTTACTGGCCATTTTTGTATCTTTGTTGAGTTATCAGTATTATTCTTTGCCTATTTTTTAAATCAGATCATATTAGTTGTTTCATTTCGTCTGACACAGATTACATAAAGCACTCAAATATATTCAGTACAATTAGTCACTTATGGTTTATAAAATATATGAACTATAATAAATCTTTTTCTAGGCACAGACAAATGCAATTTATATGCAAAACCACAGTCTCTAGAATACATAAAAGAATCTTTACAAGGAAGAATTAAAGGACAATGCTTTTCTTGTTGGTGACTGTGTTCTGTACTAGACCAGTGCTAGCAACAGGAAACCCAAAAATAGCTCCAAGTAAATCTTTTTAACACAGATTTAGAAAATGTGCTAAAGCCATTCAAATGGAGAAGGCAGTTTCCCCAATATTCTCTAACAAAAAATGTTGGAGAAACTGGTTAAGCAGGCAAAGCCTTGGGGCCTCTCATTGACAAAAAGGCTGTCTGGACCAAATCATTCTCTATGAGCGTGCATATTTCCTACTTGTTAGCCTATCACTTGGGTATTTCTCAGTAGCAGAAGGAAGTCGTAGGCCTGGCATGGAAGAAGAGCCTGTTATCTGGTTTACTTAGGGGTGGCATCTTGTTTCATAGTGTCAGATTTTCCTGTCAGGGGTCTCTTCCTGGATCCAGCAGAGTTAGCCTGATTCATCCTTCTCCAGTTGCTGTGTTGAGAACTGGGCAATTCTATCTCAGGTGTTTTCTTCTGTTGGAAGGGAGTTCTTGGATGTTGTGTTGCTGTATTTTTCCTTTTGTTCTAGAATCCACAATAGATTTCTTTTCTTGATGCTTTTCAGAGTTTCCCATTTGGTTGTCTCTTATAATTTCTGTGTCATGACTCTGCTTTACCAAGAAGTACTAGATGAAGTTGGTACTCATCAACAGAGTATATTCTCTTAACTTTGATTTAGGAATCGATGGAAACCCCTGCCCTGTTCTTCTCCTCATATCTCTGACTTAGTGATCTGAATTCTTAGCAATGTCAAGAAACCCAATTTTAATCAGTACCTAGTGAAAACATTGGAGCCACATTGATTAGTTGGCTTTAATGTACCTTAAACTTTTGTTCTAGAATCAGTTTTTTTTCCTGTGTGTATTTGCTGCTGTGTGAAATATCCCAGTCAACAAACACTTTTTATTTCATTTTATTTATTTTTTAAATCATAGACCTTCAGCAAAACTATTGTCACATAAAAGATTTAGAAAAAGCAAGCAAGCAACAGATATGACAACTTAGCAACAATTCTGGAACTTTGAAATCTGTAAAATTATCAATGTCACATCAAAACCTTCAGCCTTGCCTTGGATATGTGATTGCTTGTGTGTACACTTGTGAGGTGATATCAGTTACAGTAAAAACTACAGTAAACACTTTTCTGTTTACTCTCATCTTCACAGTTCTTAGTTATAACAAGCTTAAACCATTGTCAGTTTAAAGATCACACTTATTGTCAAGCCTTTATTTTTTTTATTTTTTATTTATTTATTTATTTTTTTTTTGGTTTTTCTAGACAGGGTTTCTCTGTAGCTTTGGAGCCTGTCCTGGAACTCCCTTGGTAGACCAGGCTGGCCTCGAACTCACAGAGATCCGCCTGTCTCTGCCTCCCGAGTGCTGGGAATACAGGCGTGCGCCACCACCGCCCGGCATGTCAAGCCTTTAGTAACCAGGATTCGTGTATTCTTCATTTGTCTGTTGATCCTCCCCCACCCCTACATCCCCCAAGGAAAAAAATAGATGGTGTTCTGAGATAGTTAAATTCCGATGGCATAAGATTCTGGTATGTTCAGAGGCCCACCTGAGTTTACTTCCAAACTATGAATCAGAAACATGAAAAGCAATTATGGAATATCATACTCTCAACAGTAAGTCTGCTTACCTTTCAGTTTTATCTACAGGTAAATTCTCTAACAAAGTAGATTTGGATCTCAATGATTCACTCTAGTCTGAAAGAAAGCTTTTCAGACTGCCTTGGTTGTCCCAAGTTTCCAGGAGAAGAGTATAATGAAAGGGCTTGTATTAGTCAGGGTTTTCTAGGGTAGTTGTTCTCAAACTCCCAAAACCCTTTAATTCAGTTCCTCATGCTGTGCTGACCCCAACCATAAGTTATTTTCTTTTCTTTTTTTTTATGAATAAATAGTTTTATATGATGGCTGGCAGCTGCAGCCTGTCCTGTTCCCCCAAGAATTAGTGGGCAGGAGTGGGGTTCTGCTGGCGCGGGCGCCTGGCCAACTGAGTTCATTGCTACTTCATAACTGTAATTTTCCTACTGTTATGAATCATAGTGTAAATATATGCATTTTCCAGTGAATGTTCTTAGGCAACCCCTGTGAAAGTCAGTCCACTTCCAAAGGGGTTGAGACCCACAGGTTGAGAACTGCTGCTTTAGAGGAGGAAAAGGAGTAAGAGAATGCTTACAGGATGTGATCTGGATCATCTAATAATGACTGTCTCATGATTGAAAGGCCACCAGGAATCTGATAGTTGTGCAGTCACCAAACTGGATGTCTCAGCAGTCCCAGTCTGGCCTTCACTCTAAGCCGGAAGTCTAAAGAAGGATTTAATGACAGCAACAACAGAGAAGATGAACCTGCCAGAAAGAGTAAGGGCAAGAAGCCCTAAAAATTAAAGTTGCCTTCTTCAAAGTCTTTTTATGTGGGCTGCCACCAGAATGTGTGGCATAAATAGAAGGTGGGACTTCCTTCTTAAAAATAATCTGAATAAGAGAATCCTTCACGGGAGTGTCTGGCATATTGGCTTTTAACTGATTGCAGAAACACTCAAGTTTACAACTAAGATTAGCCATGACAACATCCTGTACATTCTTCAGTTCATGGAAAAAGTTGATGTGCACTTCACTCACTGTGAAGGTTTAAGGTGACACATTTTTTCCCGTGATTCCTTGGAAGACATGTTTTAATTTCTTATTTAGTTTGAAAAAAAAAAAAAACCTTTGATAAGGACTATTACAAGTCACCCTGTAAGGACTATTTTTCACCTAGCATATTATCTTCTATGCTGTTTAATTCATTTGAATTTTTTTAATTTTTTTCATCTAATATTTTCTCCATTAAAATATAGATTTAATCCCTTCATTTTACAGGGGGCTATATGCCTCATGAGTAACTCTTAATCTGGGCTTGGTATTCCCAAATTCTCCTATAGACCCTAAAAACTTTAGTATCCAGTGACACAGAACAGCTGTTTGAGTCTCTACTTAAATATGGAAGTGAAGAATGTGGGTACTCATGTCCCCCCAACTCTTGGTTAGGCATTCTGTGGATTGTATTATAGTCTCCCTTCATGACTTTTCTTAAGTTTCAGGTTTTAATTTCTTGCTTAGCAGGGCACAGTTGCTATTCAATGTTGTACCTTATTTTGGAAGGGACTTTTTATGTTAACATAAGTGTAATTTTAGGATACATTTTATTTTAGATACTTTTTATATTCACAGCAATATTAGACAGAAGCAAAGAATTGTCTCATTTATACCCTGTCCCCCGACATAACCTACTGTGTACCCTACCATGTCTCATACCACTATTGGTTTGGTTTGAGTCAGTAAGCCTATAATGAAACATCATCAAGAGCCCATCAATCACTGTAAGTCTAGGTCACCTTTGATAATCTAGACAAACGTGCAGTGCACACATCCACCATTATAGAACCATTTAGAACAGATGCACTTTTCTGAAAATCCTCTGCGGCTTCTCTAGGTTCTCCTTCCCAGACCTTTTGTGCTGTCTCCATAGTTTTGCCTGTATCCTTTGAAAATAGTTGTGAATATTGCTAGCAATTGACATGTTTTCTTTCTTAAGTGCTTTCTAGAAGTCTATTTTTCATTGAATCTATCTGGGGTTGTTGCTTTCAATTTAGAAAATTATTCACTATCATCTCAGTTTCTTTTACAGAAATAAGCCTTTGAAAATTTCCCACGGTGTCTTGTGTAAGTTTTGGCAGACTGTGAACTTTTTAAGGAATATCTTCACTGCATCTAGGCTATCAAATACGAACATTAAGTTTTTCTATAATTCAATTTTTATCTTTGTAATCATATTCATATCACAAATGATGTCTCTCTGTCAAGTATTTCTTTTTGTTAGATGGTGTAGAAGTTTATCAATTGAAGTAATGTTTTGAAACAAATAGCTTTATTTCTAGTGCTTTTGTTTATTGAATTCCTATTTTTAATTTCATAATTTTCTTTCCTCCTTCCAACTATCTCGTTGCACCTGATTACTTTGGAATTAATTTTCTTCTCTTTGCCTAATTTACTATGATAGACTCTTATTGTTGTTGTGGTTATAGCATTTATTTCCATAAATATTTTGTGCTATAAATTTCCCTCTAAAAGTGCTTTTACTGATTTGCACACATTTTGGAAGATGAGTTTTAACTTAGCTTAACATATTCTTGAAATTTATCTTACTATTTGTTTTGACCAATGTGTGATGTATAAGAGTGTTGTGAATGACCTGGAGTGTTGGAATTCTCCCAGATAAGTGTGAGTGTCAGCCACTACCATTCAAGTGAATTCTACTGTGTTCTAATAGCAGACAGTGCATGATCTCTCTTCTTTAAAAGCCTAGGAGATGGTTCAGTGAGAAAAGTGTTGGCTGCACAAACATGAGGAAGGGAGCCTGGATCTCCAACATCACTGTGACCTGTTTGTATTCATAGCCAAGAATCCTCAAATCAAGAAGACTGCTAGACTAGACAAGTTAGGAAGTTCTGGGTTCAGGTGACAGATCCTGGTTTAATAGATAAGATGGATGATAATTCAGGAAGATGCTCCTTCTCAGTCTCTTCCTTCATGCCCGCACTCACACACATATATGCACTCACGGGTATGTGCAACTTTACATATATGAACAGGCATCACACAAACAGCAAACATACACAACGATTTTCTAAAGATATGTTACTGACACCTAATATGGTCGGTTGTAAATATCCCAGATCAAAAAGAACATGTATTCTGTACAGTTGAATGAGGAAGCTTTATCATAGTAGTTATATTCAGCTCATCATTGAAGTTATAGCGTTCAAGCATGTCTTTATGATTTCCCATCTGTTGCATCTATTTCAGAAACAAATGTGTTACAGAATCCAACAGTAATGGTAGATTCTGTTGCTCCTTTTCCTTAATGAGTTTGACCTCACAAAATTCAACTCTCGAGTGGGAGGTACATAAGTATTAAGATTACTTCTTAGAGAAGCAGTTTGGCCTTTATGTCACAATCCTTTTCAGTTCTAATAACTTTGATTTTGATATGCTCTGTGATATTAATATAACTACCTCCATTTTATTATTGCTAGAATGATATAATTTTCTTCATATTTTTATTCTTGTTATCTATTTTTTATCTGGTTCTGTGCTTATAGTATCCAGATTATCTAAGGTTTTTCTCTGTATTTCTTAATAGGTTGTGTTTAGATCACTGAAGGTTAAGGCAGTTATTGATGCATTTGGATTAATACCTAGCATGTCATAACTGCTTTCTATGTTCTGTTCTTGGCTCCTAATTTTGTATTCTGTACTTTCTGAAATTTATGGTTTTGAGTATCCTCATTATTTCATCTTTTTTTCCTTTCTCTTTTCTTTCATTTTTTTCCTGTTGATCCCATTCACTTAAAAACTAAAATCATAAGTTCCAAGAAGGCCTCAATACAATTCTCTGTATAAGTATTAAAATAAATGCTTTTGCATAAAAATTCTTTAATTCTAATTTGAGTTAATAAGGAATTAAAATAAAAATAGGCCTGAACTTGTTATCTATATCATTTTTGAACCCATCAAAGAAGTTGTTTTTAGCATTTCTCAAAGACACTTCTACAGGCAAAAATTCCTTCAATACCTGTCTAAGGAAATATTTTTCTTTGATGTTAGAAGAATTTTGAACATTGTATAAATGTAGGTTGATGAGGCTCTGTAGAGGGCACAGAGGTTCTTGTGCTCACAGATAAGTACATGGTAATCCAGGCATGTTAAACACACAGGGTGTCTCTTCAAAGGGAAATATATTTACCCTGTTTTCTTCCCAGAAGGTTGAGGGGAGGGGGCAGAAGTGGTTTTACAGTCTGGTGACCTTTGCTCTATCTTTATGATCCAGATCATACCACATCCTCCCCAGACCCTTTAGATGTCACACATAGTTAATTAATCTATAGTACCCATCTTTATGGAAGATGTCATATATACTTTACAAAGAGGGGCTATGTAGTCATAGCTTATTGTGCTATTGTGCACACAGAAATTAATTATCACCAGGAAACTTTTCACCAATTTGTGTTGTACTTAAATATGCCTATAATAAACTGCCCAGTGACAGACATTCAATGTTTGAAACTTGGTCATCACAGTGACACCCCCTCAGACACACTAAGAATTTTTTGTATCAGTAAATATTTCATTCCACTCTCATTTTCCTTGTACTGTTTCTAAGAAGAAAGAGAGTGAATTTTATTTATTTGCTTATTTATTTAGTTAGTTGTATTTTATGTGTATAGGTGCTTTGCCTTTATGCATGAATGCATACCACATGCATGTCTGAGACCCACAGAAGCAAGCCATGGGAAACTGGACCGTCTTGGACTTTATTTACAGACATTTGAGAGTTGCCATATGGTTCCTGGGATATGAATGTGGGTTCTCTCAAATAGCAACCCATGTTCTTAAATACTAAGATATCTCTAATGTGATGCTTGTTTCTTTATAGGAATGACTCCCGATCTGTTTCTATCAGAACTTTTAAATAAGATACTTAAATTTGACATGCTTACATGTTTTAGTAGCTTGTTTTTTATATTTATCTTCCATGGCATTTTTCATGTACCCAGGATTTGCTTTGCTGTTTGACATTAACATGAGAAAATTCCATTATTAATATGGGATTCCACTTTGTATCCTGTGAATATATTTTATTAACATTTGCTAATAAAGAAACTGCTTCAGCCCATGGCAGGGCAAAATATAACAAGGTAGGAAAACCAAACAACAATATAAAGAGATTGTTGGCAGAATCAAGGAGACACCATGTAGTTGCCAAAGGAGAGAGACAGCCCAGAACCTTACCCATAGGTCACAGTCTCACAGTGATTCACAGATTAATATAAATGGGTTAATTTAGGATGTATGAGTTGCTAAATAGGAAGCCTGAGCTAATAGTCAACAGGGTCGCAATTAATATAGTTTCTGTCTCCACTACCCCCATCCCATCCATCTGACCCTGAAAGCTACCAGTCTCACCCTGCCCCCAGACCCTCCAATTCCCCTCCCCCCACACAACCTCATAGGAATTCTGAAAAACAAGCTGCAACTACACAGAGAGGACCAAGATGGAAATTCTAAAGCACAAGCTGTGACTGCACAGAGTGGAACAAGAGAGCGAACCAAGAGAGCAGGCCAATAGAGAGGGCCAAGAGAGACTTCAGTGGGTCCCTGAGCCACAGGCATTGACAGTACAGAGCAGACCTTCAAGAACAGTTCCCAAAGACATAGACAGCCACTGCAAGGGTTAGACCAAGAAGCAAAGGCACTGCCAGCATCAATTGAAGGAAAAGATAGGTAGGTGCCAATACAAGAATTCATCCAACAACCTAAAAAGCAACATGGTAACAGCAGAACCTAGTGGTCATACAACAGGAAGACTTCAAAATCCTAACACAGAAGAGGCAGAATAAAAAAAAATAAATGTAACTTTATGAGGGTTATGGAGACCTTTAAAGAGCAAATGAAAAATTCCATTAAAGAAATGGAGGAAAAGACAAAAAAATGGGAGAAATCAATAAATCTCTCAAGGAAACCCAAGAAAACTAAGAAAAAACAATCAAACAGGTGAAGCAAATAGTTGAAGACTTTAAGACTGAAATAGAGGCAATAAAGGAAACACAAACAGAGGAAATTCCAGCTAGGTAAATGAACAAGAAATACAGAAGCAAGCATAACCAAAAGAATACAAGAGATGGAAGAGACACTCAGGTGTTGAAGATATTATAGAGGAAATACATTCATTGGTCCAAGAAAACATTAAATCAAACACATTCTTAACACAAAACATGCAGGAAATATGGGACACCATGACAAGACCAAACCTGAGAAAAATAAAGATAGAAGAACTCCAGCTCAAAGGCACAGAAAACATAATCAACAAGTCATAGAAGAAAAATTTCCCAACCTAAGAATATCCCTAGGAAGGTACAAAAAGCTAACAGAACACCAAATAGATTACACCAAAAAAAGTCCCCTTACAACATAATAATCAAAATGCAAAACATACAAAATAAAGAAAGAATATTAAGAAATGCAAAGGAAAAGCTCAAGCAACATATAAAGGTAGATCTATCATAATTACACCAGATTTCTCAATGGAAGCCACGAAAGCCAGGAGGTCCTGGGCAGATATGCTGCAGAAAATAAGAGACCACAGAATTCAAACCCAGACTACTATACCCAGCAAAGCTTTCAATCACCATCATTGGAGAACACAAGATATTCTATGACAAAACCAGATTTCAACAATACCTGTCCACAAATCCAGCCCTACAGAAGTTTTAGAAGGAAAAATTCAAACCCAAGGAAGCTAACTGCACCTACAAAAGCATAGGCAACAGATAACCTCACACCAGAAAATCCCGAAGAAGGGAAACACACAAACACTACCACCAAAAATTACAGGAATTAACAATCACTGGTCATTAATATCTCTTAATATCAATGGAATCAATTCACCTGTAAAAAAGACACAGGCTAAGAGAATTGATGTGAAGTAAGGGGAACACTCCTTCATTGCTGGTGGGAATACAAATTTGTGC
>NC_022020.1:29207750-29211548 GCF_000317375.1 Microtus ochrogaster
TGATGGATTCACCCACTGAAACAGTTTACCTGAGCTAATGGGAGCTCACCCACTCTTACTGGACAGGAAAAGGACCAAAACAACCAAACTAGACTCTCTGAATGTGGGTGACAGTTGTATGGCTGGCGAAGACTGTGGGGTCACTGACAGTGGCACCAGGATTTATCTCTACTGCTTGTACTGGCTTTTTTTGATCATTGTTCTACTTCTTAGTGTTTGTTAGTTTTCTTACTTCCCCAGAAGTTGCTAACTTGAAGGTGGTAGATACTTGATAACAGTCTGATTCTTAGGTGTATAGATTAATAAATGTATGCCTAAGTTACAAAGTATTTGTACCCCTGGCTTCCTTTGCTGTCATGAAATTTAAAGAATCTGTAGATACCAAAAGACGCAGACTGACACTTTTCCATAGCCACTAACCACTCATCTGATCTGACTAGGGAGGCACCCTGAGATCATCTTGCCCACCTGGACATAACTCTTGGGTTTAGAGAACATTATCTAAGGCCATTATCTCTGTCTCTAATCCTGCTCAATCATTTCTCAGTTTTGGGAAAGACATAATTCACCTATTATAAGACAATACGAGGCAGGCATTTCTAGCAAGGGTTTTTATGTAATGGAAATTTTCCTTTCTAAGAAGAAGCTTTGATCTTAATGGTATTTTGACATAACAGACAAATACCAGTCTGGATAAAAATAGAAGTATATGGGAAATGGTAGAGGGGGAAATGGAGTTGAAATGAGAAATAGGGCAAAGGACTCTTCCTATGTCCTGCAATGTGATCCTGGTTGCACCAATACACAACCCAGAGGAAAGAGTAGCATTTTTTTGTTGTTTTTCATATCAGTCAAAGAGCACAGAGTGCATGTGTATTAAAGGGTGGCTGTAACTGGTGTGGCTTCTGTAATTTGGTGCTCTGTTTTTGATTTTGTCAGAGATTACAGACATTAATGACTACAAAGGTATAGGCATTCATACCTGTCTGCAGACTAGATGATCAGAGGGCTAACATATTCTGACTTTGAAAGAGACCCTGCTTCTGCATTAGAAAGACATTCTCATCTGATGGTCATAGAAGCTCCAGAGCAGATTCTCTCAATGTTTCTTTTTCAGTGTTCTTTTGGAAGAGGAAAACCTGCTTGTTCCTTGGCCAACTAAGACAATTAAAACATTAAACATAAAAGGCCTCTCAAATGCTGGCATGCCAAACAGCAATACTTACAACTGAAGAAAAGGCTCCTCTCTACCACCTGTGCACATCGGGAACAGATAAAGAACAAGATCAGAACAATGCAATTGGGATCAGTTACTAAGTCAGTGGTGTGGCTTAATTAACATTGGAATATGAAATTAACATACTTCCCTGCTAGCACTTTCAGCATCATATGCAACACCCTATTCCATAGGTAAATCTGAGGTAAAAAGTAAACGTGCTGGAGGCAAAAACAGACTAGTGTTTTATTTGCAGATGTTAACACCAGAGTCCTGAAGCTGCACTTCTTCCTATTCTTCATCCAGCAGAAAGCAAAGTTTTCTTGTCTGGTCCCTTTTGAGTCTAATTCCTGGCAAACTCTAATGTAGTTTCAATACAATTGCAAACGAACTTCCGAATGACTCTAGATATGTGTAGATTGTTGGTGTATCTTAACCGTGAACACGGTTCCACACTGATTGACTCACGCTGGTTATACTTCTGATCTACAAATTCTTGAACACGATATGGTACAAGTGACAGGGCACTAGACCTCATTTTGCTTGCTGCCAAACATTTTGACAAAAGGATTGTTCTGTGGTTTGGTAGAGAAGGCATGTGTTATGGTCAAACAAATACTGAAAAAAAAATGACTATGGTAAGGACTGTCAGTTTCCTAGCTTGGAAGAGTAGATTATAATTTTGCTTTGGAGCCACTGGGGACATTGAACTTTCATGGAGCACCTAGTGTAGAGCCTGGCATATTGAAGATGCACAACTTGAACTTCAGAAGTTAAGTAAGTTTATATGGGAAAACAGATGTTATCAAAGTTGTAGGGTATGTATCAAAGGTGGCGAGTCTGAAAGAAGAGAGCTGATTTGTAAAGGACATTCTTGGTTAGCAAGACCTGTGCCACTGATTCAGTATTTTAGCATGCAACCTAACAGATCACATTATTCAGAATAGATTAAATATCTTACTGATCGCTGATACTTCAGTTCTCTGTCAATTATTCAGAATAGTGCTTATGCCAGCATAGGTCCAGCATAACATTTTTAAGATTTTGCATGATGATGGACATTTCCTACTTTGTGAACTTGCCAAGGATTTTTCTGACCATTTAAAGAGGGTGGGTGATATTTTTCAGGTCAACCTTTTCATTAAAATAAAAAGCTATGTACATTTTTTAATTGGTATTTTTCTTAGAAACATAGTCATATGTTTTTCTTTGTTTTTATTTCTTTCTCTGTAGCCACCAACTATTTTACTGAACATGTATTCCAATACTCGGCCCTGCTTGCTCACATATCCCTTCATTTTGAGGGAGACTGATAGAATTGGAATATTGACTCTCTCCTGGTGAGCTGAAGGATGCTCTGGCCATTTTCAGCCGACAATGTCCATATCTGCAGGGCCTCTTCTGGGAGCTTCTGCAAAGACAGTTACATCTTTTGTAAGACTAACAATGCGATGGCCACCTAAAATGGGAACCTACTGTTAAATTTTCCAACTGACGGGAAAATGCCTTATCAAAAGTCACAAAGTTATTGACAGGCCATTCAAAAGACATTGTTCTAGTTATGTGGGTATAAAATGTTGCCTTGGGGATTTTGCTCTGGGTTATGTTTCTGGAGTGGAAGTTGATTTTCAGGCAGTTTCTAGACTCAGACATGTTTTTATACTTCCTTCTTGTTTATCGTCAGTGACTCAATAGAAACTGACCCATGAATATAACTGCATTGTTCCTAAGCAACCTCTTGAATAAAAAAAGCAGTGATATTTTTCTATGATTGTGGGGGTAAAATTTGATAAGAAAACAGATGGCACTTTTTAGCTTCCAGGAATTTTCAATAAACAAGTTGAATTGAAAAGAAGATTGCCAAAAAAAAAAAAAAATAGCTTCTCTATGCACTTTTTAAAAGCTTAGTGCTGGTTCCTGGTAGAAACAACGACAATGTCAATGCTCACAAACTTCAGCATACTGTAATTCCAGGATGCACCATGGCATCTCCATAGCATCCAGAGCTTGTCAACTTGACGTCACCTTCCTGTACATTGACATAGCACCCTTTCTAATGTGGAGGACTAAATATCTCGCTAATTCCAGAACAGGTGGCAAACTCCCACTAACCAGTGACTCAGGAGGAAAGCACATTCAGAACAAACACCGTGTAGGTTGCCCCAACTATGAGGTGCATTTAGGGAGCACCAGTATTTTCAAATGGGGGTTCATTTTGCACAAGTTGTTGTGAGTTTTCCTAAGAAAGTGTCATTGGCAGGCTTTCAGCACATACCTGTGAATCCACATGAACTGAAGTCTTGCTCCCATGATTTCAAAGTCTTCTAATTTTGTACTTTCTGTTTAAATTTTCTCTCCTTATGAAAACTATATTTTTTCTCCTCATTAGAGTTTCCCCTCCTTTTACCCCTTTTTGTTTCTCCCTCTCCTCTCCCATACAGATCTGCTCCCTTTCTCTCTCTCAGAAAACAAACAGGCTTTGAAGGGATTTTAATATAATAAATAAAATAATGTAATACAATATAATTAATATGATAAAACAAAACTGCCACATCATAATTGGGATGTAAGGGAATTATAAA
>NC_022020.1:29211843-29214031 GCF_000317375.1 Microtus ochrogaster
TCCACATCCTTGTTAATATGAGTTGTCACTTAATTTTATTGATCTTAGTCATTCTAATGTGTGTAAATTAAAATAGTTTTGATTGGCATTTCCCTGATGGCTAGGGATGACTAATATTTTCTTCAGTGTTTCTCAGTCATTTGAGTTTCCTCTTTTGATAATTCCCTCTTTAGATAAGTACCCCATTTTGGATTGGGTTATATGTTTTCTTAATACTTAGGCTTTTAAAAATTTCATTGTATATTTTAGATATTAGCCTTCTATCAGATGTGTAATTGAAAAAGTTAATTCATCATTCTCTAGACTACAACTTTGTCCAAATGATGGTATCCTTTGCTGTGCACAATCATTCAGTTTCATGAGGTTCCATTTTTATCAATTATTAATCTTTGTTGCTGTGTTAGTGGTAATCTGTTTAGAAAGTCTTTTCCTGTGCCAATGAGTACAAAGCTATTCCTTTTGCTTCCATCAGTTTAAGTGTATCTGGTTTTATGTTGAGGTCTTTGATACATTTAAAGTTGAGTTTTATGCAGGGTAATAAGTATAGAGCAATTTGCATTCTTTTACATACATCTGTCCACTTTGATCAGCATCATTTATTGAAGATACTGTGTAAACGGACATTTCCGGTTCCTTCCACCTGTTCCCAAATACCTGGCAGCCTCTTCTCAAAATTACCACACAGAGTTCTATATTTCTTATGAATGGTTGGCCAATATCTCAGGCTTATTACAGGTTAATAAAAAATGGATTAATTCAAGATACACAACCTAGCTAACAATACACTTATGTGATTGACCAAGAAGTGATTTAATTAATAAAGTTTCTGAGTGATTCTTTCAGGTGTGAACAGCTGGGAGAATGGCCTACAACTACACATATTCCTTATTTATACTCTGCCACATGATGGTACCTTTATTAGGATGACACATTCATCTCCTGCTTCCTCTGCTTCAGACTGGCAACCATAATTCCTCCATTCTCCTTAGTTTGGTCACCCCAACTATACTTCCTGCCTGGCTACTAGCCAATCATGATCTTATTAAATTAATTCAAGTGATAAATCTTTGCAGTGCACAAGAAGATTATTCCACAGCAATACTGTTACAGTGGGTTTTTTTTCTGGTTTTGTTAGAAAAAAATCAGGTGTCCACAGGTATATGGATTTATGTTTGGATATCCAATTTAATTCCATTAAAAAGCATGTCTGTTTTTGGTGCCAATGCTATGCTATTTTTATAACCATACCACTTTAATACAGCGTGAAATGTGGTACAGCAATATCTCCAGCAGTTGCTTATTTTTCTGAAAATTTTAGCTATCCATTTATGTGTGTGTGTTTATGTGTGTGCACATGCATTTATGTATATGTGTGTGGGTATGGTAGCCAGACGAAACTGAAAATTGTCCAATAAAAATATATAAAGAATTATGTTTGAATTTTAATGAGGATTGAATTAAATATGTAGATTTCTTTTAATAGGATGGCCACTTTTACTGGTCTATGAGGATGGGAGATCTTTCTTCTGATAACTTCAATTTTTTTCTTTAAATGTCTTAAAGTATTTATCATACAAGTCTTTAATTTGGTTGGCTAAAGTTATCCCAAGATATTTTATTTTATGTGATGATATTGGGGAAATTGTTCCACTGAATTCTTTTTCAAAACATTTATCATTTGTTTATAGGAAAAAGGTTTTAATTTTTGTGAGTTAATTTTGTATCCAGCTACTTTGCTGACAGTGTTTATCAACCATATAAGTTCTCCAGTGGAGTGATGACACTTCAACTTCTTTCTTTCAAATTTATATCCCTTTAATCTCCTTCAATTGCTCCATTGTCCTAGCAATACTTCAAGTACTATATTAAACAAGTATGGAGAGAGTGACCAACCTTGTCTTATTCTGATTTTAGTGGACTTCTTTGAGCTTCTCTTTGTTTAAGTTGCTACTGTCTATGAACTTGTTGTGCACTGCCTTTAATCTGCTGAAGTATGGACCCTGCATCCTTAATCTCTCCAGGACTTTTATCAAGTAGTAGTGTTGTTGGCTTTTGACAAAGGATTTTTTTCTGCATCTAATGAGGTGATTATGTGGTTTTTATTTTTCAGTTTGTTTATATTATGAATTGCATTTATCAATTTACTTAAATAGAAACACCTTTGTATCTCTGGGTTTAAGTCTACTTG
>NC_022020.1:29214906-29216242 GCF_000317375.1 Microtus ochrogaster
AAGTTCCATGAGGTACTAAGAAAAGGGTATATTTTTTAATGTTTGGGTTCAACGTCTGTAAATGTCTTTTATGTCCATGTGGTAGTTGAAATTAAATTGGCCCCTATAAGCTCATAGGAAGTGGCACTATTGGGATCTATGGCCTTTTTGAATTAGATGAGGTCTTGTTGAAGGAAGTGTGCCACTGTGGAGGGCAGGTTTTGAGGTCTCTTTTGCTTAAACTTCACTCAGTGCCACAGTCCACTTCCTGTTGCCTTCTGATCAAGATGTAGTGAGCACCATTGTCAGCCTGAACACCTCAATGCTCCTTACCATGCACCCCACCACGATGATAATGGACTAAATGTCTGAAACTGTGAGTAAGCCATCCCAAATAAATATTTTTCTTATGAGAGTTGCCGTAATCATGGTGTTTCTTCCCAGCAAGAGAAACTCCAAGACACTCCATTTGGTCTGCAATGCTAGTTGATTCTACTGTTTCTCTCTTTAGATTTTGTCTAGGTGACATCAGATGACAAGAGTAGGGTACTGAGGAACACTATGAGTGTATAAGGTTCCATATGAAATTTAAGTTGTAGTTGACTTTCTTTTATGAACTCGGGTGCTTTTGTCTTCAGTGCATAGATGTTAAAAAATGTAATGTTCTCTTGGTTTTTTTTTTATGAGTATATAGTGTCCTTACCTATCTCTTCTGATTAGTTTTTGCTTATTGCATATTTTGTCAGATATTAAAATAGCTACACCAGCTTGCTTCTTAGGGTCATTTGTTTGAGGTATCTTTTCCCATCATTTTTCTCTGAGGTGATGTCTATACTTGATGCTAAAATGTGTTTTGTGCATGCAGGAGAAGGATGAATCCTTCTGTTAGTCTCTTTTTATTGGGGAATTAAGACCATTGATACTGAGAGGTACCAATGACAAGCGATTGTGTGTGTGGTGCATTTACCCTCTTTTAATTTGATGGTCTCTGATTATTTATTCCTGTTTCCTTGTGTGTGATTAACCTCTTTAGTTTGGAATTTTTCATCTAGTACTTTCTATAGGACCATATTTGTGGTACATATTGTCTAAATCTGTTTTTTTTTAACCATAGATTGTCTTATTTTCCCCATCTATTGTGATTGAAAGTTTTGCTGGATATATTTGTCTGTAATGGCATCTTTGTTTTCACAGAGTCTACAGCACATCTGTCCAAGATTTTCTGGATTTTAGAGTTCCCATTGAAAAGTTAGGTGTCATTCTAATAGGTCTGCATTTAAATGTTGCTTGATCTTTTCCCTTTGCCGTTTTTAATATTCTTTGTTTTATGTGTTTAGTTTTGATAATTATATGCCAA
>NC_022020.1:29216342-29235558 GCF_000317375.1 Microtus ochrogaster
TGTGTAAGAAAGACAGCCCTGGAGAAGGAGCTGGGGGAAGGGGGGCCTGTGCTCTCTTCCTGGACAGTCCGCCCCTGGAAAGCACACACTCACCCGTCCAGATGGAACGCCTCACCACCTAAACAGGGCTGCCTGGTAGCCCCCTAAATTTGTTTTTTTTTTTTAACCATAGATTGTCTTATTTTCCCCATCTATTGTGATTGAAAGTTTTGCTGGATATATTTGTCTGTACTGGCATCTTTGTTTTCATAGACTCTACAGCACATCTGTCCAAGACTTTCTGGATTTTAGAGTTCCCATTGAAAAGTTAGGTGTCATTATAATAGGTCTGCATTTAAATGTTGCTTGATCTTTTCCCTTTGCCGTGTTTAATATTCTTTGTTTTATGTGTTTAGTTTTGATAATTATATGCCAAATGGACTGTCTTTTCTGGTGCAATCTACTTGGTGTTCTGTATGCTTCTTATACCTTGATAGACATCTCCTTCTTTAAGTTAGGAAAAATTTCTCCTATGATTTTATTGAAAATATTTTTCTGTGCCTTTAATCTTAGTTTTTTCTTCTTCATCTATTCCTATTATTCCTTTATATGGTCTTTTTTTTTAAATCCCAGATTTCTGGATATTTGAACTATTTTATTCATTTCCCTCTACCATTTGTATTTTCCTGTATTTATTTAAGAGATTTATTCATTTCATCTTTAAGGATTTCTGTTATTTTTCATAAAGGGTATTTTAAGGTCTTTTCTTGTACATTAGCTATGTTACAATACTCAGCATCTGCTATGGTAAAGTTTCTAGGCTCTAGGGAAGACATATTGTCCGGGCTGTTATTTATTGTGTTTTTTATGCTTGTGCCTGGTCATCTGGGTTTAGGAAGATTCCAATTTAAGTGTTGATATCTGGTCTTGTTTTTGTTGGATGGCATTTTGTTCCCTGATTTCTGTTGACCTCTCTTGTTCTTGCAAGAATGTGGTAGCTGTGTGTTGTCTCCTAGAACATTTTTCTGGGATCCTGATGGTATGTTCACTGGGGTTTCAGATAAAATAAACTTTTATTATTAGGGACTGACACTTAAGAATGGGGGTAAACTAAGTGGGGTGCTGAGGGGGTCCACAAGAGGATTAAGAGCAAGCTCTTCTACCATGATCTGCTTTTTCTCCTGGGCAGAGAGTGAGGAGAGGCCACAGCAAGTACTCTGCTACTTAACTGACGATAAGACTAGGGGATTGGACTGGGAGGAAAGGAAGAAAATGTAAAGCTATGCAGGTTTTTACCTTTTCTGGTCATAGAAGAGGTTTTCTACAGGGTTCCTGGGAATGGCTGCTGAGATTGGGGTTTTGGGTAAAGCAATGAGTGGGGTAGGACTGCCAGGAGGAGAGGATTTGTGTGAGAGGGTGGAGATAGAAGCAGAGAGGAAGGGGAGGCCACAGCAGGTGTTTTGCTCTAGACCTGAGATGAGACTGAGTATTGGACTTGGAACATCGCATGGACAGCTGAAGATCTGTGTTCAGCTTACCACCTCCTTGGCCAAAGTCTTAATTTGATATTTCATTTCTATGCTTCATTGTTTCTTTTAATTTACCCTACCAACTCAACATGAATATAGGCTACAGCCTGAATATAAATTCACTTCTGTATGTACTCATGAAGAATTTTGAGACATGTGCAGAAATGTATTTTTGCCTATGCATTGAGTTTAGAACACATACATGTTTCCACCATTAAGTTACAAATATTGTCATCACCTTGTCCTAACTTACTCAGTACCCCCCACCTCCTATTTCTCCATCTCTTGCTTAGAATCTCCCCATGAGCTTTGGTTTCTGAATCCCCATTCATTTCTTCTAATTAACACAAACTTATATTTGAATTTCCCTTTTCAGAGTATACCCCTACATTCACATACTGGTTGCACTATTCAGTTTTGAAGTTTGATTGCTTATGCTTTTTATCTTCATCCTCTTTTGTTCTTTTATTTATGCTTCCTCTTTTAGGCCTGTGTTGGGTAGCAAGAACATTACATAACCCTATGGCTACTCTGTTTGTTGTTATTGTCTGATCCTGAGGAGGTTGTTCCTTCTTTTCCACCAGAGCACGTGGTCCTCACTAGGTCAGCCCCTACTTTCTGAGGCTGAGGCCCCAAGAAGACTAGATAAGCTCCATAGGAAGTCTGTTCAAATGGCCAAGAGTTCATGGCAGGGCTAAGAAGGCTGAAGACTCTCTTGTCAAATATTTTAGAAAGGTGATCATGATTATAAGCTCTCTAGACAAATGCCTGTCTAAATACAACTGCTACTGTTTTTAAGTGGCTGGAGTGAAGTAAATTTGTGTAGGTTCAAGACATCTTAATCTTCAATAATAAGACTCAGTTTATGGCTGTTATGGGAATGCAAATGAATCAACACAGTTAAGTTGCTCTAGGAAATTCTTACCTTGCACTAAGTATGCTTGAAAAATAACTTGCTATGACATGTATGTTAATAATGATGCCAATCTGGCAAGCTTAGTATTTCCCATAACCCTTCATGGAATCTCTTTTAAATTCCATATTTTTCAACAGTCTTTTGGGAAATACAACTGAGTAACAAGACAGCTCCAAGAAACTCAAAGTCAAAACTCAAAAGTTAAAGAGAAATAGTCAAATGAATGAAGCCAGAATATTTCACTATTGTTCTAACCACCCACACCCCCTTAATCCAGTAAAAATTTTCCCTGGATATAGTTCCAATGTATAGACTAATATGAAATTCAGCAGGAGATAGTTTAGATGGAAGGATCATGCCAGTAGGAACTGTGTTTCTAAGGAGCTGGAGGTTAGTGGAGGGGAAACTCCACAGTCTGACTCTGAGGTCGAAGAACTGTGAAGATATGAGCAATTCCTCAGGAGTTCTGAGGGGATGATGTTTAGTCCATATCCTCAGTGGGAGAGGCTTCAGAGAGAATGAAGCCGTGAGAAAGCAGGGGCAGGGGCAGATAGGATAAAATAACATTAGCCTGCTAAGGTCACCAATGACATTTCCAGTTTTGACAGTGACCTGCCTCATCAAACTGACTGCTATATGTGGTAGGAGCAATTGCCCATGTGTTGCATTCAGAGATCTCCTCCAATGCCTTTTGTGATGAATTTTCCTATTTGTTTTCAAGTGGTTTGTTTATTTGTTGATTTATATGTGGGCATGTGCACAATGGCCTTTGTGTGGAAGTCTCAGAACAACTTGCAATTGTTGTTTTATTCCACCCTGTGGATCTCAAGGAATGTACTCAGGTACACAAGCTAAGTGGCAAGTATGTACCTTTCTTTCCCTTCTGAGCTAGCCTACAGTTGTAGTTTCTAAGATAACTTCATGTTTTCACCTATCTTGGGATTTAAATAGCTGAGGTGAAATCAATATTCCCCACAAAACAGCAAGATTTCAGCTATCCATAAGGACACATTTCTTTTTGTTTTTTTTTGTTTTGTTTTATTTATTTATTAGACTTTTTAAAAAATGGCAATCCCAAATCTCACTCCCCCCTCCTCCTATTCCCTCCATACACCCTTTGACCCCACCCCTCTAATCCTAAGAGAGGATAAGGCACTTTGCTTAGTGGAAGGTCCAAGACCCTCCCTACCACATCTAGGTTGAGCAAGGTATACATTTAAAGAGAATAGGATCCCAAAAAGATAGTATTTGCAGTAGAGATAAATCATAAGTCATTGTCAGTGGCCCCTCAGTCTGCCCCAGCCATACAACTGTCAACCACATTTAGAGGGACTAGCTTGGTCCTATGTTTGTTCCTTTCTAGTCTAGCTGGAGTTGGTGAGCTCCCAATAGCTCAGGTAGACTGTTTCAGTGGATGAACCCTTCATGGTCTTGACCTCTTTGCTCATATTCGCATTCCTTCTACTCTTCAACTGGATCTCAAGAGCTCAGTCCAGTGCTCCGATGTGGGTCTCTGCCCACATTTAAGATAATCATTAGTCTGACTACAGAGCAAGGTCAGTTCGGGAACCCTCTCTTCTATTGCTTAGGGTCTTAGCTGGGGTCATCCTTGAGGATTCCTGGGAATTTTTCTATAGCCATGTTTCTTGCTAACCCCATAATGGCTCCCTCAATCAAGATATCTCTTTCCTTGCTCTCATATCTGAAGGAAAAATTTCTTACAACTGACCCACATGAGAATCAAGAACAGATTTTTACGTTCCTAAAATTTTTTTGAAAATTTTAAATTGCCTATATTAGTATGCTTGTTGGAACACTGACAGATGCTTAAACTATTTACACAGTTCTTCATTAAAACAGTTTATTTGTCACAATGAATTCAAATTTGGTAATTTATAAATACCTTTTGAAAACAGATCATTTAATTTTCAAAGTAAAATTTTTAGTTCTGTTATGCTATTATTGTTTAAGAATCTACGTGTCCCCAAAAACACTTTATATGGAGCTATATATAAAACTGACTCAGTATTTTCCTGAGCATTGGGCAAACTTTTAAGTAATGGAACCAGAAACAACAGGTATACTGTTCATAGAATCCATACCACCAGAATAAATGCCAGAACTTACCAAAGCAGTGAAACCTTCGATTTTTCAGTGTCAGCAAAGATGCTGGAGTGCAGTAACAACAGGGAACCAGAGACATTTCCTATTCACAGAAAAGGCTGCTCGTGAATCTGGGAAATAAGTGCTCCTCTTAAATATGGAGTTTAAAGACAAGTCTTGGGCATTATCAGTACAGAAGTAACATAAGGACATAGAGCTGGCTGAGAGCAGCAAGGGTAGAGATCTAGTTTTCATTCAGTTTTGAATGTTGTCCTGTTAACATATATCAGTTGTGCTTATTAGTTAGGCTCAATGGGATAGTTCTATAACACACACAACATGAACTGATCAAATCTTATCTGTTATCTCCCTTGCTTCCTAACAACTATTGACGACTGCTACACCTTTGAGTCAGTCCTTTCCCACTTTCCATATGCATGCACATGCTGTGCTTGTCTCCTTGTGTCTCATGGATTTCCGTTAACGTGATGTACTCTAACCTCATCCATTAACTTTAAGTGACAGGATTTTATTCTTTACGAATGAGTGTAAAAGGGAGAGTTCTCGAGCCATTTCCTAAGTTCACTGCCTCCAGTTGTTCATTTAATAGTCAGAACTATTTTCCCCAGTTCACAGAGTTGAAAAGTGAAATTTAGAAGGCTCATGTAATTTTCCTGAAATGGCATAGCTTTATTGAACATACAGACATTGTGATAATGGAAAGTTCACAGTAAACCACTGCGTTTTATTTGTAAAGCTTGAAATTCAACTTGTGAAGAAGAAAAGCATTGATAACATAAATGGCTGCTTGGATGAAAAGGCCAACAAACCCTTATCTTGCCAGGGAAAACAGTAAAAGATTTTATTCAGTTCTTAAGATGCAATGTGGCTGGGAGGTATTGGTGAATGCTTTTAATCCCAGCACTTGGGACGCAGAGGCAGGCAGATCTCTGTGAATTCCAGGGCAGCCAGGTCTGTAAAATGAGTTCCAGGATAGCCAGGACTACATGGAGAGATTCTGTCTCAAAGAAAGCAAGTAGTAGTATAAAAGTAATAATAATAATAATACTTAAAAATGTAACATGTAATTAAGAAATATAGGTTAGTAGATAGTTATCTATAATAGTCAAGTTTGTAGTCATGTTAGTTCGGTTTTCTAGATATATAGAGATATATTTCAGTTATATAGGTATTTTTCAAATCTTTCAGAGACCTTCAGAATATGACATTTAAAATGGTTTAAGAAGTTAGGATTTTTTATGACAATGAGACACATCTGCTTCTGGTAGCACCAATTAATTCAAGAGAAAGATGGGCATCAAAGAGGCTCCTTATGGAGTTTGCTAACCATTTGGACAAGAAACTGCTCTTGCCTTGATTGCTTGATGGTAAGCTGTATGAACTAGACATGCAGATCCCACAGAAAAATGACTGCTGAAGTTGCTTTAAAAAGGCAAAACAGTCTTTCAGGGTTCCTGCTTCATGAAAAAGTCTGCCAGACATTCTGCAGGACACAGAAGAAAGTGACTCACAATCTGCCAATACATGCGGCAGAACTGTCTTTGAAACTTCCTGCTTCATGGAAAAGACTGCTGGATACTATGGGCCTGTTGACTAAAGATGGATGCCCCCAATGGTACAGAAGAACTTTGGGTGACTGTCCAGGAAACAAGATGTCTCTGTCAATTCTAGAGTTTTGGAAGTTGATTATGATATACTTCCTGTTTACTTAGGTAATATTATATTCATCTGAGGTCTTTGATGGAGTTGAAGAAAAGATAATTATAGTTTTATTTAGTTATGATAAAGGATAAAGTATATATAAATATTATAACTGTAATTCTTGTTTGATACCTGTCTTGTTATATATAATTTTACTATATTAGAGTTAAAACCTTCCTTTTTTATTTAAACAGAAAAGGGGAAATGGTGTGGGAGGTCTTTTTGTCTATATGTGCTTTTATTGCTTAATTAATAAAGAAACTGCTTTGGCCTTTAGCAAGGCAACTTAGATAGGCATGGAAAACTAACCTGAATTCTGGAAGAAAGAAGGCAGAGTCAGGGATAAGCCATGTAGCCCTACCAGAGACAGATGCCGGAACTTTACCCAGTAAGCCACAGCCTCGTGGTGATACACAGATTAATGGAGATGGGTTAATTTAAGATATGACTTAGCCAGAAATATGCTAAAGCCATTGGCCAAACAGTATTGCAGATAATATGGTTTCTGTGTGATTATTTCAGGGCTGAGCAGCCCGGAACAAACAAGCAGCCTCATATAACACTCTGTGATCTCAGATAAGCTTTGAAAAGTCTATGAAGAAATGGGTATGTGATAGACTGAGAACATAGGAAACAGTCCTCTTACTAGTAAAAAAATGAAAGATCATGACAAATAAACAGGTAAATAAACAGACTAATTACAAACTGTAAACAATCTGTGAGAACAGGAATGTGGTAGTGCGTGGCCAGTGATGGGAGACCTAGTTAAGTAGAAGACAAAGGAGTTTTAGAAGGAGTCTGAATTGGTTTGAATGAGAATGATCCCCATAGGGGATGTTTGAATGTTTGCTTCCCAGCTGATGAACTGTTTAGGAATATGGCCTTGTTGGAGGGGGTATTTCACAAGGGGTGAGCCTTGAGGTTTTCGAATCTCACAGTAGAACCAGTCTCCATCTCTTTCTGCAGTATACTTGTAGATAAAATGCAAGCCCTTAGTTACTGCTCCAGCCTCATGCCTACCTGCCTACTGTCACACTCCCCACTCCTATGGTCATGGACTAACCCTCTGAAATTGCAAGAAAGCACACCATTAAATATTCTATTTTATAAAAGGCCTTGGTCATGGTGTCTTTTTACATAAATAAAACAGTAACTGAGACATGTGAAATTCAAGCCAACAGTCTAGTCATGAGCAGGACACATCAATGCAAAGAAGAAACAAACATATGTCCCTTCTAGTAAGGACAGCAAAGTTTGAGAAGGTATGAGTATCCAGGAAGATTTGCTTTTACAAACAGCTGGGACACTGCATTTAGAATAGAAAAGTGTGAATAAACTAGGAATGTTGTTCTTTATTTTTTGCAGTAGAATATAAGAATCTGAATTCAGCTAATTTAAAATGACTTAGACTCTGCTTCTATAATTCCATTAAGACAGACTAAGATTACAGCTAACCCAACAAATGTAATATATTTTGATAGAATAAAATATATCAGTTTTGAAAAGGCTACTAACACCTGGCTATATTTTCTCCTTTGAAGTGACTATACACTTGGTTTAATTGTTTGGAAGAAATATTCTTCTGCCAACTTTAATAACCAGTCTAGATAAGTAAGTTGAATTTGGCTTTAGACTATTGAACTGTTGAGCAGACTAGAGCTAATCCTCTAACCTTTTGGACTGGACATGCCAAGATTTGATTAAGTCTCTTCCTAATCATATGCAATAATAATAATGATAATGATAACAAATCCTTTCCAAAGTGTGTAAAGGTCCCAAGATCTCAAGAAGTTTTCCAGTACAAGAAGCAAATTTAAAATTGTTTTCATCTGTCTTCTGATTCTCTTTTGGTTGCTGTAATAATAATTTTAAAAAACTAACTAAAAGCTTCTTAGGAAGGAAATGATTTGTTTGGCCTAACTTCTAGGTCATAGTCCATTATTAAAAAAGCAGAGTAGGAATTCAAATGAAACACAGAGGCAGAACCATGGAGGAACACTGCTTGCGGGCTGGCTCTATGGTTCACTTCTGACTCCCTCACATTTACCTAGCTTTTCTGTACATCCCACAATGACCCGCCAAGAGACAGTGTCACTGACAGAGGGTTGAGCCTCTGTCATTAGTTAATAATCCCATCTATTCTCCTACAGACATGCCCACAGGCCAGTCTGATCTAGATAATTCTCCGAAGACTTCCCTCTCAGATGACGCTAGACTGCATCAAGTTGGCCAACTTAACAAGGATAGTAACTGAAGACATTTGTAGGACAAACAATTGTGCCAGTTCAGGTCTTTATACGGCTGGAAGTAGGAAATAATGTGAAATGAAACATTTTTTGTTATTCTGACATTTTTACTGTTTCTGGTGGCATTGTAGAAAGAGAAGGAATATGAAACACAAGAGGTCTTGAATGAGTCTTTAAGTAGAGATGTCAAGTTTCTATCTCTGCATATAGGCTTTATTTTTCTTCTTCCATGTGTAGCCATACTTTATTGATTTACGTAATCCATTTTGTAAAAATTCACTAAGTACTGACTTAAGGCATTGGTGGTATTCAAGATGGATTAGCTCTACATATGAGAGTATAGCAATCGACAAGACCTCACTGCTCTTTTTAAAAAGTCAAGGCAGAGTTTAAATTAAAAATAAATTCATACATGAATAAATCTCAGATTACAAAACTCTTTTATGTGCATTTAGATAAATCTAAACCATTCTATTTAACAAGACTTACAATGTATTATTTTCTATTTTGACTTCCTTTTTTATTACTTTAGGAACTAATTTGCTTGAGATCATTTAATTTGATTTATAATATTATATTAATTTGGTAGACTCGGGATACTGTTAATGTATATCATTCTGGACTGTCGTTTTATCCCAGAATTACTAGATTAAAAAACTTTTCCTGTTTCTATTATACAGAAATAAACATGGCTAAGTAAAAATTAATTGTGTTCTCTAAATCATTCTTTGAAACATATCACTTATTTATTTTTGTTTATTAATTCATTTATTTGCTGAACTGGGGATTGAACCCAAGACTTTGTGCCTCTATCACTAAGCCAAACTTCAGCTCTAAACCATTATTAAAGAGGATTTTTGGAGCCACATATACAATTCAGTGGCAGTAATTGTGCCTAGTATGTAAGAGGTCTTAGGTTTAGTCCTCAACACCAGAATTATGCAATATTTTTGTTCTCTTACAAACATTTAAACATTAATGCTAACTGCAGGGAGGAAATGTTGACAAATACTTGTTAAAATAACATGTAAAAAAATAAAAGAATTCAATGAGAAACAAACCAAAAAATGCTAAGAAATCAGGGAGAAAAAAACAGTGGATAATTCTTGGAACATAAAAGACAATATTTTGAATAGTGTGGTTGGGCACTTACCTGAAGAGACATTAAGTTAAGGTGAGATGGCACTTGAGGTAAGAAACGTGAACTTTATGGAAACAGAAGTATAGGTTAGAAAACTCTAGAAGGAGAGGCTGGAAAATCATAAAGATGCTAAAACTAAAGTGAACAAAGTATGCAGGAAACACGTCTCACGGGGAAACTTTCTGTTCAGCTTGTACAGGGTCCTGCGTTCTCTCCCTGGAACCACAGACAAAAGCAATTTTAGAATAAGAAAGGGACAAAAATTACCCTCAGCTGGATGGGCAATAGAACCCGCAGCAACACTGAGGTAGTTAGATGGGGATAGGTCTTTATTGTACTTAGCAAGGAGTATAGGTGTGTGGTTAGTGCTACTAGCCAATCTTTGTGTCAGGACTCAGAATCATAGGGGACATCTATGTGTTCTGGGATTTATCTAGATTAGAATAACTTTGATGTAGTGAGGAGAGTCACTTATTTTAGGTGGCCTCATCCCCTGAGATGGGCCTCTGGGCTGCATACAATTGAGAATGCTTTCATCCCTCTCTGGTTCCTGGTTGTAGATGCGATATGACATCCAGGATCCTGCGGTCTTGACTTCAGTGCCAGAGAAGACTGTCCCCTTGAACTGTGAGTTGCAATAAATCCTTTCTCCTTTGAGTTTATTTTGGTCACAGAAACAAAAAAAGACACTTTTATTTTAAAAATGTGTTATCTGGGTTTTGACACATAAGGATTTTAGGCAAAAATAAGGTTTAAGTTTGATTCGTGTCACTGTAGTGGTGAATGGCTGCAAATGCCTAAGAGGGGAAGCAAGGAACCTAACAGAAAGGCAAACACTTTATATTTTACTGCTGTTTGGACTCAGTTAAATGCTCTAAGCTGTCATGAAACTGGTCAAAATATGATACATTTGTATCTCTAAAGATACAAATAGGGTAGGAGGGACTTGCTAATGCATTGGATTTGGGGAGTCAGAAAACCAGACTGCAATTCATACAGGAATTCCTTGAGTAGATAGTTGCTTTCGGTGTTGTGTACTTAGAAAAGAATAAAAAGGGAAGTGGTTTTGAGAACAGTGCTTGGCAGAAATCAGGAATCTGGTTCAATAAACCCATAGATTGTACACGGAGCGATTACGGGCCAACTACAGCAATCAAAGTTGGAGTTATAAGAAGTCTACACTGGAAATAGAGCTCACAGACACACACACAACACCATAAATCTCTTAGCAAGGAGTGTTGTTGGGGGCAATTCTTATGTCATGTGCTCTTGCTAAGAAAATGAACTAGGAAAGAGAATATCCTTTTCAGTTTAAGTAAAAGAACCCTCAGCAAAAAGTTAGCTCATGCTCCTCTTGTCTTACCTGAGACACTCACTAGAAGATAGAGTAGTGTGGATATATAGTGAAAGCATCAGCTATTCCAGGGACAAACGTAAAAACGACACTTAAAAGTTGGAACATGTTTCACCTCAAATTTTGGTTATTTCCATGAGACAATACTTCCTAAAGCATTGTATTCTCTGTGTTTTAAAATCATGGATATTTTATTGACTACCAATCTTTACTCAAAATATACACTTTACACACAAAATAATTTGGGAGAATGTCTTTATGAGTATCTCTCAAATCCCAGACACAGTAGAAGTCTATGGAGTTCTTGGTGACACAGATGCAGGGTTTCTCTGTGTGTATCTCTGGCTGTCCTGGGACTCACAGGCTTTGTTTTGAACTCACAGAGATCTGCCTGTCTCTGCATTCTTGAGTGCTATCATTAAAGGCATGCACCACTGCTCAGTGCTTGGTTGTTTTTAAACAACTGGAAGAATTGTTTTTCCTAACATAAAATGAACAATGTTAGCAGTTAAATAACTGAGGCAGACACCCTGTCTTTTATTCTGAAATACACTTTCTGTTTTTATCTTATGCTATAAACAGCTCCCTCTGTCCCCGACTTCCATATCTATGGGTCCAATCAACCATTGGAAAGTGAAATTACATCTATATGGAGCGTGTTCAGACTCTTTCCTTGTCATTACTCCCTAAATAATGCAGTACAGCAACTGTTTACACAGTGTTCACTTTATATTCCTGATTATAAGTAGCCTTAAAACAATTTGAACAATTCACAAGGCTGTGCAAGGCTACTTACAAGGAATTCATTATCTGGGGATTATGGCATGTACATGGATGGTTTTCTGGATCGAATCCCTGAGGATTCCATAGAATGACAGTAGATATATTTGATATAATATTTTCAGATATGAAAATGTGTACACTGTACCCTGCTACTAACACATCTTCTGCCTGATGAGATGAACTATTGAATAAAATGCTTATTTGGACCCTTATTTTGGTTCTTGATTCTCTATATTGTTCCCTAGTATACAGTGTGTGTGTGTGTGTGTGTGTGTGTGTGTGTGTGTGTGTGTGTGTGTGTCTGTATGGGTTTTCTTGTGTGTCTGGCATGCATCTGTGTATGTGTCTACGTGTATCTGTGTCTGTGTGTTTGTGTCTGTGAGTGTGTGTATTTGTGTCTGTATATGTTTGTGTGTGTCTGTGTCTGTAGATTTACTGTTGCAGATTTTGAACTTGCTATTATGTCCCCTCAGTATGTCAATTCATATTTAGGACAATAAATCCAAACATCTAACCATATCTGTAATGAGGGCAGGGATAGAAAGCCTCTTCTAGAAACCTGGACCAGAAGGCAAGTATAGAATAATTTCCATGAAATGTTCTCAGAGAGCTACACCACTATTTTCCATTTTTTATAAAACAGTTATTGGTGAGTACCAATCCTTGTACTAGGCCCCCAAAGAGAAAAAACTAATGCACACATCTGGGCTGATCCCTTGTAATAATTTCTGTATAATCATTTTGTTGGCATAATTAAAGCATAGTCAAAATGATATTCTTAGGTATTAGATATCAAAGAAAATGAATGAGAATAAAATACACTTTTGGCTAGGGAAAATACTTCAGAGCTAAAATAATTTCCTGTACTCTCTTTTCATTTCATGCAGAGCCACGGGCAAGGCATTCCCAATAAAGCATTTCTATTCCCACAAGAGGCTGTAACTTCCTCTGCCATGGCATAAACTCCATTGTGTGTGTGCTAGGCTACACTATTTTCCAACGCTCAAGCTAATTATATGAGATTTATCTGTGTGGAAACAGGGATTAAGCAAGCAGGGGAAATGAGGAAATTTTCTTTAGTGGCTCTGTTTAACAAAGGATAATGAAAACAAAGGTTACACAAAATGAAATCTTTCCTGAAATAAATACCTAGCTAGCGAAGGCAAGTATTCTGTTGGCCATTTTCTCGGCTCTCCCGTAGATGGCTGCTGATAACAGAGATGGAACAGAAAGGCTTGCCCTCCAGCCAGGAGCAGGAACTACATTACACTTATCTCTTTGACAAACTTGTTACTAAGCTTCCATGTTCTTATTTTTTTGTTATTCCTCAGAATGCTTGCCAAAAAAAAAAGAGTCAAAGAAAAACATCCTCTTTATGATATGATCATTTTTCATGGAAAGCACATTATTTAAAATAATACTATTAGCCTCCAAATAATTTTTCATAATTAATTGGTTTTCCCCTCAAAGCTCTAATTTCACTTTCCTCAATGGTTTATCCCAGAATTAGTTGTTTTCCTCCTATTTCCTAATTGCACATTGTACCCTGCTCCAATTTCCATAATCACAATTATTTCATCTGGAGGAAAATAGTCTCCAGTATTTTATGTCCCTCAGTGTAGAGTTTTAATTTCCTCAAATTGCAACCTTACTATTTATCTTTTTTTCATAGACTTAGTTGCAATATTTGTTCACTGTTCTGACCCAAATCTTTCAATATGAGATAAAAATAAAAGTGTTGCATCACCTTCATCTATTATTTATTTGGATGGCAGGATTTTGTAATACGTCAAGAGAAACACAGTATCTGTAAATTTGTTTGGGTTGAGGCCAATGAGCACATTGTTGGAGCTTGATTAGCATCAGCCACCGACTTCCTTTATCACCCTCCTACTGGAAAATACAGTTCTTCAGGGGGGAAGCTGTACTTGTGCTTTCAAAGGTGGGTCTGCAGCAGCTGCCTGAGAGTTGAGGTGACGTGGAATTATCCTGACCCAGGGCAGCCTTCTTCCTTGCTGAAGCAGCACCCCAGACTTGCAGTTATGGCTCCAAAGGGTCTGAATATTTGGGTAGGCTCCTCTGACCCTTAGGTGTTAATTGTGACCTTTCCAAGTGGCTTATCCCACATTGGGTTTCCTTTGACTCTCCTTGGTCATTGCTCATCTCTTATAATTTTCTTGAGTTTTTGTTATGTTGAGGAACAAAAAGACAAAGAATTTTCCTTTTGGAATAAGTTGACCAAGAGCAAGCTCAAATCTGAATTCTTTGCCTCTCTTCCTGTTTCCATCTGTTCCGAGTCTGTGCTTAAAAGTCTGTTTGGAGATTATCTGTTGTTCCTGTGTGTCTGACAATATGAATGTCTGTATTTCTGGTATGCCTGTTTCTAACATAGAGATTCGTCCTGTTTGTTAAATAGCACAGAAAACATGGTGTGGGAACATAATAAGTAATTGTTTTTAGAGATATTAGACAGAACTTCACAAAAAACTTCAGTGACCCCAAAGGACCCAAAATAATAAACCAAACGGTAAGCGTGTTCTCAATCTATATTTACATGTCGCATTCAACATTTGTGGTGGATATTCTGTCTAAGGTTGCTTTAAACCCATTCAGCCAATGATTACACACACACACATAGACATTATCCTGTATAAAGAACATAGAAGAATATATAATATAAGATTAAAAGTATGTGTTTTAACTCAGGTTTTAAAAGCTGCCTATGCAGGAATTCAAAAGCATAATAAAGTTGGTTACTTTGCTTTCTTAAAGGCAAGTTAAATTAAACAGGCAGAATACACAGTAGGGCGGCAGGTTAAGTACGTAGTCTTAAATGGTCTCAAGGCATATTGTTAACTTGGCTGCAAAGGTCCAGAAAATGTTTGCCTCTCTGAGGTCAAGAGGTACTGTCAGGAAAATAAACCACCACACTTTCTCATTTGTAGTATGTAGTGTCTTTGTCAGTGCTCTATGGGTGTGAAGAGGCACCATGACCACAGCAGCCCCTTATAAAGGAAAACATTGCATTGGGGCTTGCTTACAGGTTCAGAGTTTGCGTCCATTGTCATTGTGATTGGGAGAATGGCAGCATCAGCCAGATATGGTTCTGGAGGAGTAACTGAGAGTTCTTTATCCATATCTATAGGCAGCAGGAAGAGAGAAACAGTGGGCCTGGCTTGGGCTTTTTGAAACCTCCAAGTGCGTCCACCCCTAGTGGCACACTTCCTTTAATGAAGTCATAGCTCCTGATCTTTTCAAATAGTGCCACTCCCTGATAAACAAATATTCAAATATATGAGCCTAGTGTGTGTGGGGAGGGGGTATTCTCATTCAAACCAGAACACATAACTAAAGTGATCAAATAGAACACTAAAGTGTTAAGTGGTGTAAAGAATATAAAATACCTTTGGTATCTGTGTGAAATAAAAATCTATTACATAGTTGTCTGTTGAAATCTTTCAGTTTGGGGGTAAAGGAATCATTCAGGATGGAGTAGGGCTATGAGCAGAATCATAACATGCCTGAAATTAAGAGGGTACTACTATATAAATAGAAATTCTATTCACTTTATCGTGGTTGGTGAGGGCATATGATGTAGGAGGCCCTTCTGTATTTGTGTTCCTTTAATTGGTTATTAAAGAAACTGCCTTGGCCTAATTGATAGGGTGGAACTCAGGTAGGCAGGGAAGATAGAACAGAATTCTAGGAGGAAAAAAATCAAAGAAAGGCAGACGCCATGGTTCTTCTGCCCAAGACGAATGCTGGTTAGACCCATGCCGGTAAGCCACAGTCAAGAGATGGGTTAAACTAATGTGTGAGAGTTAGCCAATAAGAAGCTAGAAATAATGGGCCAGGCAGTAATTTAATTGATAGAGTTTTCTGTGTGATTATTTCAGGGCTAAGGTAGCGGGGCGGCTGGGCCAAAAAGCGGGCCCGCTTCCCCACAACAAACATACCTAGGACATCTCCAGATATCTCGTCTGCACTCTTCTCCACCTGGCCTTGTGCATCTAAGCTGGATCTATGCAGATGTCACCAACCAGATCTATGGCTATGATTAAACAAGGTTAACATTAAATTTAGAGTTAGGGTTGGGACTAGGGTTTATCTAACTTCCTATAGAATTTGCAATGTTTGGTACTGACTGTATGTTTTAAGAAGAGAGTAGAATAAAATCATCGTAGGCTTTTTATAGATGCCCTATTGTGGAGTCGTTACAGCATGTATCATCTCTTATGATAGTTAATCTTGATTGCCAGATTGATTAGATTGAAAAAGGACTAGCAGAGACATAAAGCCGAGTGTGCCTGTGAGGACATTTTAGGGTATAATTAGGTCATGAGGGCTCTGAACTAATGAGTGGGTTCATCCATGATGGATTCAAACTTTGAGAGCTCTCTTGAGAGGTGCTGGGCTGTGTTCACACAGTTGTGCCATTAGAGGCATTGGTCACTGAGATTGTGTCTGTGTTGGTCTTATAATGGCTGTGGTCCCTTTGGATTGTAGCTATGCTAGGCTTCTTACCTACTGTAATGTTAGCTGTTCCAACACATTCTGTGAAATGATGCACTTAAACTCTGATCACAGTAAATCTTTCTCTTCCCATTAAGTTGTTTCTGTCGGGTATATTGGGTCCCAGGGATAATAGAAGTAGCACATCTCTTCTCCTTTGACCAACTTGACAAAATCTCATCTCCTGAGAGGGAGTCCTTCACTCTGCTCTCCATCTCTCTGCCCTGGTTCACTTATCTTTACTACCTTGGAAGATTAGACGCAATGGCTACTATACCCAGATGCCATTCAGCCAGTAAACACTGCTTTGAATTGATTAAATTATCCCCTGGACTTATTTTTGTTTTAATTTGGCTTCTTGGACAGGCTTTATTGATATAGAGTTGATTTTAATGATGCAAGTTAAGCCAAAATGTAGTTCAGAGGCTATGTCTGTCTGCTTCTCAGAAACTCACAATTTTTTGTGAAACATGCAAACATGCAAACACTTAGACAAGCTGCTGAAAGGCCCTGAGGTCTCCACTGCAGCCCTAACAACCTATAACTCCCCGCCCTAGCCACCTGTAACTCCCCTCACACCAGTGATAGCCCGCATTGCTGTGTTGGGTCAGACTTCCATTATCTGATATCTAATACTACATAACTGTGCACCAACTCCTGCTCTCTGTACCTCTTCTCATCCCTTTAACCTTCCTTCCCTCTTTCCCCGTCCAGCACTTTTTACTCTTCCTTCCCTCTGTTCCCTCTTTATACCCTTCCTTCCTTCTATCCCCTCACTGTACTTTATACCCTTCCCCATCCTCTGTACGCTTCCTGCCCTCTGTCAACTCCCTGTTCTTTGTACTCTTCCAGCTCTCTGAACCCTCACTGTTCTCTGTACCATTCCTGTCCTCTGCCCACTCCCTCTTCTCTGTATCCTTTCTTCCGTCTGTACCCTTCTCTGTTTTCTATATTCCCCCCATACTCTGTACCCTTCCTGCCTTCTGTACGCCTCCCATCTTTCTCTTCCTTCCCTCTATCCACTCCCTGTTCCCTGCATTCTCCCTGCCCTCTCTTACCTATCTAGTTTAAAGTCACTCTTCTGTTTACATTATTCCATTGTGCTTTTCATTGGCCTTGGGATGAAATGCAATCTTCTTGGCTTAATAAGTAAAGTTTTCACTACATTGTGGTTATTATTCCATGCTCTGGAATGGAATAATAAGATGCCTTGAGTAGTGTGGCATCTTAAAATCCCTGGGGGAATAAATGGCATAAACCTCTTAACCTATACCATACTCACAGATGTATTCTGTAGGAATTAAAAATTCAACAAAAATAATAAAACTTTATCGTCCTTAAAAAAAATAACATTAGAAACTATTCTTGTGAACTTTACTTGGGAAGTGGCTACAAAATATGGTACGGGACGCACAAAGTTTATGGTAAATATGTACAAATTTGAATATATTCATTAAAGTTTATAAGGAAGTCTTATAAAAGTTAAACAATGCTTAAAGACTAGAAAAAGACTTGGACAATACAAATAGCAAACAAAAGTCAATCTCTAAAATAAAAAGAAATAACATATTGATGTGAGAAATTGAGAGACTAATTGAATAGCAAATGTAGCAACAGAGATACAAGAAGGAAAAACCTAATATCAGAATAATATGAAATATATTTCACCTCTCCACTAATACATGAAATTGCATTAAAACAAATTTAGTTCTAGTATAAGCTCATTAGATTAACAAGGTACTTCTATGTTTAAAATACTGATTTTGGGGGGAGGTAGAGTAAGTGAAACATTTAAAACTGGTGTAGTAGATGGAGAACAATTTGGAAATAGTCAATACAATTGAAGATTTGAAACACTTGACAATAACTAGTGTGGTTGAGATGTCTACTCCCTTTGTAGCTATTTAGTTCCTCAGATAGGATCTTGCACACTATTCTGCACAGGTACACATGGGCACTTTGTAAAATGTTGGATGATATAGAGAGAAACATTATGTGTGACATCAGGGGAAAAAGATCTTCAACAAGAAAAATGGTTAGACATTGATGTTTGCTTAAAACTGAGTATACAAATAAAATATGATATTTTATTTAAATTGAATCATGCCATATAGTGAAATGAACAGAATGATGAGCTACATAATATATTTGAATAAAAAAACTAACTTCTGAAGGAATAAAGAGCAATACTACATGTGGATGTTAAGAAATATTGAATACTGTTATATACTATTTGGAGTAAACATGTAACACAAGTATAAAAATTCATGAAGTAATAAAAATTTATATCTGTGTTTCATTTCTTTGCAATGGAAGATAAGAGAAAAGAGTTTATTTTGGGTTAGTCAGGCTATCTTGTTTTTTTTTTAGGTGTGTTTTATTGTTTGAGGTGTTATATGTGTGTGTGTGTGTGTGTGTGTGTGTGTGTGTGTGTACACATTTAATGTTATAATTAAAAGTAGGGGAAATCAACTAAGGGTATAACTCTGTGTTCGAGAATTTGCCTAGCAGGCACAAGGCTGTAGTTTATCTTCCAGTACTAATACAGGGAGGGTGAAATATTACAGACTTTGGTGAGGATTATGTAAACTTGACACATCAAATAATTCACATAGTATTACACATGTGTAGGGCAGATATTCAAGATATTCAAGGAGTTTCTTCTTTATCCTGTTCATTTTCTCAGTAGGAATAGTTTTCTCCTGCATATATTCCTTTTGGTCAAAGATAGGTATGGTAGGAAAAAAGATCCCTAACAGAAAAGCAGGGTTCATTTGTGATGTTAATCAAGCATGATCTTTAGTCATTTTCCTGCTTCTTTGTACCTCAATTTTCTGCCTCTGGACAATAACGCAGAGAAATAGTTTATATTGCAATTTCAAATCTATATTGATGCACTCAAAATAAAATTATTATTCACAGAGTGACATC
>NC_022020.1:29235658-29243264 GCF_000317375.1 Microtus ochrogaster
TATGCTCTGTGACAAGTTGCATTTGTATAGTGTTGTCAGATGTGGTACTCATGGCTAAAGCTGACCTGGTTATAGTACTGAAATGGAAGCATATACCCTAATGGAGGCCAGACATAAAATAAAAGAATCTGAGCACAAATTATCTTGCCTGCTATTTTTATGCTATTTCTTTTTTTTAAATTAATTAATTTATTTATTTGTTTATTATGTATACAATATTCTGTCTGTGTATATGCCTGCAAACCAGAAGAGGGCACTAGACCTCATTACAGATGGTTGTGAGCCACCATGTGGTTGCTGGGAATTGAACTCAGGACCTTTAGAAGAGTAGGCAATGCTGTTAACTGCTGAGCCATCTATCTCTCCAGCCCCTTTTGTGCTATTTCTTGGTCTTCACCAAGCTATGGAAAATTACTGGCCAATGAAATTATTATCTTCTGAAAGAGCAATGCCTTCATTTTTTTCCTACTATGTGTGAGTCAATGCTCATTCTTTCCTAAATGAGTATGTACAGAGGTAATTACCAATAAAAGCTACATTGACCAGGATTTGAGCCACCTAGTTTATACTGTTCTTACATTTGCATAGAGATTTATTTGGCATTAAAATATCATGAAAGTCTATCCGAATATAGTGCCAGTTCTTTGAAGTATTAAATCTTATGAGTATGACCTATATGGTAATTTGCTTGGTTTTAACTGTGTTTGCTTTTTAAAAATAAAACACTACTTTGGGAATGTGTAGGTAGCTCAGTGGAAAAGAAGAAATATTGTAACTATTTTGCTTGATGCTGTACCAGTAAGTAACCAGCTGATAAAGTAAATCTGTCACGCCAATTTTGGTGCAGTGTAGTTTATCCTTGTGTTTATTCTGTGAATACATTACACTGGTTGAAAAGCAGACAAACAATTTCTGGATGGGTGGTGGGGGATTTTTGCCTGTATGTTTATGGAAAGGTATGTTTGCCTGTGTGTATGTGGGAAAGTAGGTATGTTGTGAGAAGAAAATGTGGTAGTGTTTCTTCCGAACTACCGAACTATCACCACCACCGCCAATGTTCCCAAAGTCACAGTTCCCAAGATTTTATACAGGCACTTTTAAAATCATCTTTAGGTCAATGGGATACCAGTCTTTCCATCACCCAAAATCATTTAAGTTCCATATCAGAACAAATAATACAGTCAGTTGTTTATCACTGTTTTGAATTTCTCTAATTTAGGGTCAAGTAATCTTATGTATATTAAAAGAAAGCAACTCCATATATTATTATCTTTTTAATTTTCAGTATAGAAAAGACTTGCATAAAATCTAAAGTAAATGTAAAAATATGGTAGGATGACAAATTATGTCCAGATTCTTTCTAGACTTTAGTTCTATACAATGATTTCATTGTACTGTGGCTCAACACAGTGGGCTGTTTTCCCTTTGGATATTCAGAGGTGTGTTATGTGGCTTGCCACTCTTGTGAAACACACTGGGTTGGTTGGTCAAGTCATCAGTTACTGTTTTGCAGTGGTCAAGTCATAGTTACTGTGTTTTGAAGTTGCTGTCACCCCAACGTTGTCTTTACATGACATGAACGTAGCACATGCATCCCTACACTTACTATTACCACATAGAGTCTTAAATAGTCCAGGACATGATACACTGCCATACATATTATTTATCTTCTTATGCTTATATTGTCTGAGTCCTGTGTGTTTTTACTCTGCTCCACAGATATAATTCTGATCATTTATATTTTAATGGTGTTATTCTTTACAAACATTTTTACTTACATATAACAGTGTCACTGAACATATAAATTAATATTCCTATGGATTGTTTGTTATGCAGAATTTTTGGCTCTTTCTTGAACTCTAGTTTGAAGATGACTAAATGAATATCATCATTTTTCAAAGTTCCATTGTTGACATTCTTGTAAGGTAATCTTACCAACTTGTTTGTGTTGTTTGTTGTTCTAGTTGTGTGGGTCTTTTTCAGTTGAGATTCTTAGTAGCAGCACACTGTATGAATAATTTATTCAATCAACAGCATATTATGCTATGGACTATTGGCCAAACAACAAAGATACAACAACAAACAATACAATTCCCCGGAACTATGGAACTTCATATTTGTGAAGAAACAAGACATAAAAGTAATCACATTTGTTTTTTCTTGGTTCCCTTAAATAATTCAGTGAGTTCACTGTCTTCCACATACAAAAATTTGTATTACATAGGTTAGAATTTCTTAGCTTCCATTAATAATTTTAATTTTGAATCTCTTTCTATAGCATGCTAAAATTCTAATTAAATGGGCTAAACATTTTGTTCATGGTCATAAATATATGGATAAACAGAATGAATGGAGAACTAATTTTTGTTTGACTGTTGCTCTTACATTTAATACTTTAATATTAAATATAATTAAAAAATAATAATGCACTATAAGTCATTAACTAGATTTTTTCCCAAATGCAATTATCTGACATATTTATAGCCCTAAAAAGTTCACAACATGTTTTTCAAAAACTGTTCTAGAATATATTCCTGTTGATTAAGCTTCAGTTATTAGTAGAGTTAAGTATATACTTCAGTCGTTCAACTGCTTGAATAAAACTGTCTATTGGCTATGGGCAAGGGCAATACCAATCCAAAATCTGAAACACTTTTGTTATGCTCTTATGGATAAGGATATATCTATAGCAGATGGCAGCAGTGATATGCATGTATTTGCTACATAGGGGCTTTATGGATTAATGACTTATATCTTCTTCATATAAAATTGTTTTTGCCCACAGCCTAAAAAAATCAATATATCAGAAATATGGAATCTCATATATTTAAAAGTGATACTTTGTAAATTTAACTAATAAATTGATATTTATAATGAAATCATTATCTCTAATATAAATCATAAGGGCTATAATAGTGTCAAAATGAATGTAACTAAACTTTAAAATTATTTTAATAATGGTGTGGGGGGAAATGTATCCTAAACCAGGGTGAGGTTTTTATGTTGAAAGAGATTTAGAAAAGTTTCTGCTGCAACACAGAACATAGACTTCAGGTTTCATTAAGTGAACTCTGTTGCTAATCTTTGTTTCTTTGTTTGGTTTTGTTTTTCGAGAGAGTGTTTCTCTGTATAGCTTTGGTGCCTGTCCTGGAACAAGCTCTTATAGATCAAGCTGGTCTCTAACTCACAGAGATCCACTTGCCTCTGTCTCCCGAGTACTGGGGTTAAAGTCGTGCATCACCACTGCCCAACTGAACTGTGTTCTTTTAAAGAATGTGTATTGCTTAATTATACCTGTGACTAGGTTCTTAAATATTTATAGAATTATAGTAGAAGATTCATCAGTTAAAGATTGAAAGACAATGTCAAAAAATGCTCTTCACTGTGGAAAATACTTGCACTGTTTAGTGACATAACCTCGGTGGAAGCATTTGAACTTCACTCCCGTGAACTCACTGAACAAACAGAAAGGGGTGTATGTAACTGTACCAGGAAAGATGTATTTTGTATCTTTCTGTTTCTTTATGGGACATGGGAAAAAGTAGAATGTTGTGTTTCCCATTTCTTTTCAGAGAAGGTAAAATTCTTTCTCATTTGTGTTCATACTTCAGGCAGGAATCCCTTATAAACTATTTAATAGTAAAAAAGGAGAGTGGAAGAAAGAGAGTTGACTATTTGACAGGATGTTCTTTCTCATTGGAGCCTTACATACGCTAAACTCAATCTACTGGCACTGTGCTCATCATAAACGCCTTTGACCGAAAAATGGAAAAGGAAAATGTAGTACATTTACACAATGGAGTACTACACAGCAGAAAAAAAAGTCACCTTGGATTTTGCAGGCAAATGGATGGAGCTAGAAAACATCATTTTGAGTAAGGTAACCCAGACCCAGAAAGACAATTATCACATATACTCACTCATAAGTGGTTTTTAAACATAAAGCAAAGAAACCCAGGCCACAAATCACAATCCCAGAGAACCTAGACAACAAGAAGACCCTAAGAGAGACGTACATAGATATATTCTACATGGATAGTAGAAAAAGATGGGATCACCTGAGTAAATTAGTAGCATGGGGACCTTGAAAGATGGCTGAAGGACAGAGGAGAGGCAGGGAGGGGAGCAGAAAATATATATAGCTCAACAAACATCAAAAAAAACCCAAAAACAAAAGCAAAAAAATAAACTCTACTTGATGGAAATACCAATATGTGGAAGACGCATTTGTTGTATGAAATAGTGACCAACAAAATGTTCAGTCTTGTTTTTGTAGAGTTTGATAGAAAACTCTTTGTCATCACACTGATAAAAATTACTATTCTAATTTTTATACATGCATAACTTTAATTTTAATGCTAGTGAATGCATTTTTAGTGTTGACAGGTGGTATTGGTATATGTATATCACATAATTACTATGATTAGTAACCTATTCCTACATATTTATAGACTTTCTAATGTGTTACCTTAAACTATTTTATGGTGAAATATGTCATTTAGTAAGTAGAAATTTTAATTACTTTTTCAGTGGTTTTTCACCTCAGATACAGCAGAAATTGTAGCTGCAACTCTAGAGTAGGATGTGATGTCCTTATCTTTCTGCAACAGGTTAAAGCTGAGTATTCTTATTCTGCCTAATTTCTGCATTCACATAGCTAATAGGAAAATTCACCCTTGAGTCCTTTTACTCATGAAATACATATTTAATTCTTGTTGCTTTCTTAAAACAATATATCATAATATTCATCCCTCATACCCAACTCCTTTCGAGATTTTCCCCAACCTCACCTCCCTACCGACCCAATGTTATGCTTTCTCTTTTTTTAATTATTATCACTGTATGTATATATATGTATGTATATGTATATATATATATATACATACATACATACATACATACATACATGCTGTGAGATAGTTCTGTCTGTATAGGGGAAAGGGAAGCTGAACCCACAAGATCTCAAGAATACGGTAACATAAACAAGCTCGGAGCAAGGATAACAGCAGCTGACCTGCCAATGCAGGTGGAAGAAATGTACTGGGACACCACGCCTAGATGAAGGACCACAGGCCATCAATACTCTTTGCTTTACTCTCACTCTTCTGGGCAGATGAAGTGTTTTAGTGAAGAAAAATAGAACAATACTCTTTTTGTCATGGAAGGCTTCACTTTTCACAGACCACTGCCTCAGAGAATTTCCTGCTTGATTAATGTGACAGCTGATCTCTGTCTCTACCACACGATATTTCATTCACTTATATTAAAATGATATCATTCCTTTGAACTATGTTGGATGGGGAAAAAACACCAAGGGTTTCCTTTAGAGGAAGTCACTAAAAATTAAAGTAGAAAGAATAACAATGTGAAGACCTTGTGTAACTTTTGTTTTAAAAATTCTCTAGACCCAAGATTATAACTAAGCAAAGACCCCATGTTCTCTCAGCAGGATAGAATGGGCATATAACACAAGTTTACATTGAAACTCAATCAGGAGAAATTGTTATAATGAAAATTCTAATCATTGTTAGTCCATAGTCACAAAATCAGTATTGTTTATTCTGTTTTTAAAACTATTTAGTATAATCTGAAACATACAAAATAGCCTAAATAATTGAATCCTAACAATGTATTCTATCTGGATTTCATCAGGTATCACTTTAAAACCTCATTGACATAATATGTATGCAACTGGGCAACACAAGGACAAACAGAAGTCTGTTGTTTGAAGAATGGGGATATACTAAATGTAATAGGAACTACAATCGATAGATATTTATTTCACATAAAAGTGCATGATATTTGTCAAGATATACACAACTAATATTTCAAGCTCTCAAAAAACCCAAAATGCATTAATAAGAAATACTTATAATGATGTAAAAATTAAATATATATATCATAATTATATGACAACTTCATGAAAAATTAAATGTTTGTTATCAGTGAGCACACTATCATTATAGCAAATAGCTTACTAGAAGTACTTGCCAATGTTTTTCAGTTTCCAAGGAGATAACTCATTTGAATTGGCACTAGGTTAAGCAAGTCTAGAAATGCTTCTCCTTTCATGTATGGAGGTATCCATGGGGTTAATTAATGACTTCAAGGAAATGTGTCTCTTCATGCTGTGGCTTTGTTATTTCTCTATTACATGCTTGTGATCACGTAGGCCCTTTCTACAAGGTGATGGATGGTTACCAATACATGCATGCAACCATATCTAGATTATCAGTTAGCAGCTTTTCTCCAAATAATATTTCCTTCTGATAATGAAACTTCTGTTTTTTCATTAGTTATTTGAAAATTTCATACCTATCTTGACCAGATTCACCCCAATTCACCAATCTTCCCAGATCAAATCCCCTTTCATTATGCATCCACCTAACTTCCTGTCTTTCTTTTTTTAATGTATATCCATCAAATCCAATTTCTGCACATGTAGCCTGCTGTTGGTGTATGGTTTACTTGCCAGGAGCTGTATTGTTAAAACTGATTTGGTAAGGGTCTCAGCTTCGTCATTCACTGCCTCATGCAAGCAACTAATCTCCTTTGATCATCAATTTATTCATCTATAAATAAACAAAACTAGACATACTTATGTATGCCTGCAATCTGAGTACTTGAGCAGCAGAGGCAGCAACATTATGGGTTCAAGTCCTCCTTAGATTAACCAATTTGTGAGGAGCTTGACTCTTCAGTTTTAATAGACAAAGGAAGCACTTAAGTTCTGAATAAGTGATATAAATAACCAATTCTAAAAAAGGTTTTTGTGGGAGGAATTTTATCTAATATTTTTCTAGAACACACAGAGAAATTTGTATTAATATTTGTCATTGATTGGGTATTAAGAATGGTCTTTGCTCCACATATATTAACTAAAGTTCTCTATAATAAATCTGACAGGTAAAATCATTGTGTCTCCCTCTTGTTTTTGAGACAGTGTTTCCTGAAGAGTCAAGTTCCTCACAAATTGATCAATCTGATTTATAACAAAGATGATCTGAAAGGGGGTAAAAGGCTGAGTTAATTTTGGAGAAACTCTGTCTTCTGTCATCCAAAACTATTAAAATACTTTTAAAATTCATGACTATACATAGTTAATATAGTCACATTACAACCATTGCTCTTCTCTCACCCTTCCGTTCTTAACTCTCTGTAAGGCTTTGCCCAGATCGAGACTTCATGGCCTATCCCCTGACTACTTTATTGTTTACAGTTATTGTTCTGTTGGCTACATCCACAAAAACACAGACAATAGGTGATCTTACAGCAGCAAATCTCAAAGAAGGGAAAAACACACACAATAATATTACTAACAATGGAAATTAAAATAACAGGACATAGCTACCACTGGTCATTAATATCCCTTAATATAAGTGGATTCAACTCACATATTAAGAGATACAGGCTAACAAATTAGATAAAAAAACAGAATTCATCCTTCTGTTTTATACAAGAAACACACCTCAAGCTGAAAAAGAGACATCGACTCAAAGTTATGTGTTGGGGAAATTTTTCCAATAAAATGGACCTAAGAAACAAGCTGGTTTAGCTATACTAATATCTAATGAATTAGACTTGAAACTAAAAGGAACTCAGGACC
>NC_022020.1:29249379-29256746 GCF_000317375.1 Microtus ochrogaster
GTTCAACCTCTACCTTAAGAGATTTTATCATTTTCCTATTATCAAACCATATAGTGCTAAGGAAAATTAAGAATCCCAGAAATATCCATAGATGTGGGGTGATAGACACCTCTTGTAAAATCTCCCACATTGTACCCTCAAAAAAGCTGTTGAAATCTGAAAGAGTTACGTTCTCAGACATTTTATTTATAAAAGAAAAAAATTATTTTACCTGCAATGACCGGTTCCTGCCAGTGGTGGCAAAGGAGTCCACTTGAGTCCACGTGGCCTAAGTCTGAAATAAATGACTCAAAACAAAACTTGAAGCAGACACCAGGCTGATAAATAGCAATTGAGCCGGAAAGGGAACAGAGAGAAAACCGCCGAAGTGAACAAATCACTTTGGGACCGTGTTTGAGCCGGCTCGCAGGGCTGCCATCACATGACCTGAGCGCTGGTGGAGGTGGGAGAGGGACAGAGACTGATCACACTGTTATAGAGGCTCTTGTGCCACTGTCAGGCAGGGCGGGGCCGGGGAGTGCTAATACTCCCGTCCCATTTGACTTTTTAGTAGGTACTGGGAAAGATCGAGTCACTCAGAATCTCAGCTGTGTCCCCAACCATAGTTGGCTGAAAGGGTACAGTCTATGCCCCCAGGGAGCAGGGAGCCCGAACAGCGAACAGCGGTGGGCCTAAGAGACTCGATTTGGGCGGGGTCTCCAAAGCCCCATGGGGCGGGCGCCAAATGTATCGGCGTAATATAATTGCAATGCAGATATAAAGGAATATTTACAACTTTAATGGTAAACTTACAGAACCTAAGGTCCCGCCTAGCCCAGGAGGTAGGAAAGAAAAAGGGAGGGCACAGCCTCCGTGCGCTCGATTTAACAGTCCACAATTGCCCGAGGCAAAACCCGCCCCCTAAAGGGGGCTGGCTTAACCCTACAGTATAATTTTTAATAAAGTGCTGATTGGCCAGTAACCAGGCAGGAAGTAGAGGTGTAGCAACAAGAATTATGGGCAGAGGAAAGTTTCAGTCTGCAGTTGTGACCCAGACACAGAGGAAGCCAGACACAGAGCAAGCAAGATGTGACTGCCTCGCCAAAAATGGTACCAAGCCACGTGCCTAACATAAACAAGAACTATGGGCTAATTTAAGTTATAAGAGTTAATAAAAAGCCTGAGCTACTAGGCCAATGAGTTTATGATTAATGTAGACTAAACAGCTGTGTTTATTTGAGACGAATGGCTGTGGGTCCACATGGGAGAGAAATCTCTGTCAATACTCCAACACTTCAAATTCACATGTAAGTTTTTTTTTTTCTTTCTGATGCCTATAACAGGAAATATGGATATGCTTTGGTTACGATCCATAGGAGATCATCATAACAATTTTTCATAAAAATATGAGGTAAGTATGTAATCATCTTTTTGAAATATATTTTTAGAAATTCCTTAAGAATTATGGTAATGTGTTCTGATCATCATCCTGCCTCCCCTAACTGCTAAATGATCCACTCTCACTTTTCTACCCATCCAATATTATGTCTTTTTGTTGTTGTTTTTGTTTGCTTGTTTACTGGGGGTGGTGAGAATCAAGTTTAGTTTGTGCTGCTCATAAACAGATGTGAGGTAGAATGTGACTGACTTACAAGTGCCTCATAGCTTCTATTTAAAACAGATATTTTTTCACATGCAACATATCCTGATAACATTTCCCCTCCCTCTACTCCACCCAGTTCCTCCTCACATCCCTTCCAACTCAGATACAATACTTTTTTTGTCTCACATTAGAGAACAAACAGGCATCTAAGGCATAATTGTAAAATGTAGAAAAATAAAATAAAAGATAAAACAAAAACTGTCATATCATAGATGGACAAGATAGGCAGGCAGAAGAGAAGAGACCAAAAGAAGGCACACAGAATAAGAGACCCACTCATTATCACTCAGGAATTCTATAAAACAAGGAGGAACTGGTGTAAACCCATGATGCCCTATGCATGCTGCCTTTTTCTGTGTGAGTTCATATAAGCTTTGACCATGTTGATTTAGGGGACCTTGTTTTCCATTACTGTTTTTACACTCTTTCTGCTCTTCTTCCATGGGCTTCTTTTACACCGAGGAGAGGGATTTAGTGGAGACATCCCATTTAGAATTGAGTTTTTCAAGGTCTTTTGATCTCTGCAATATGTCCAACTGTGGGTCTCTGTATTTGTTACCATCTACTGCAGGAGGAAGTATCTCTGTTGATGAATGAGCAAGGAACTGATTTGTGAGCATAGGAGAATGTCATTCAGTGTAATTTTATTACTACATTTTTTTTAGAACAGTTATGTTTGGTTTTAATCTAAGTCCCTGGGCTACCTACTCTCTGGTTCTTGGCCACCTAAATTATGGGTTACACCTCACTGAATGGACCTTTAAGAAGTTATTGGCTGGTTACTTTCAAAAGCTTTGAGCCACCATTCCCCTAGTATATCTTGCAGGCAGTACACCATTGTAGATCAATGACTGGTTTGTGACTGGGTTGGTGTTTATGTTTCCATTTTGATAGCACATAGAGTATCTTTCTGTACCAAAGACATGCATGGCTAGAGTCTATGTAGCACTACCTTGACTTCTCCATATTGAATGAGTTGTGTAGGTTTTGTCTTCAGCAAAGGGGGCTTTCTGGCAGTTTGTGGAAAGCAACCTGGTCTTGGCAACAGCCTGGGTTATTTGGAGATTCTCCTAGGACCCCTTTGACTAACAACTCAATTCGATGAAATTCAATCACAATACAAACAGCTTCATTTGGTGACAAGAGATGGCCAGTTAGGACTGTGTCTCCCCTGATATCTGGAAATTTCCTCTACATTGCCTTAATATATGTATATATTTTAGGATGTTTCTACTCTATTAGGATTACATACTGCCCTGCAAATGACCCTTAATTTAATCTGTTTCTCCCTGTATTCCTTCCTCATCTCTCTCTCTCTCTCTCTCTCTCTCTCTCTCTCTCTCTCTCTCTCTCATTATTCTCCTAATTTGAACCTCCAATTCAAGCACATCATTTATCCATACATAACTATCTACTATATTTCTCCTTTCTAATGAGAGCTATCTGTATCCCCTTGTCCCTTTCTCTATACCTGATCTCTGTGGTTCTAAGGATTGTAACTTGGTTATCATCGACATAGCAGCTATTATTCACAAATAAGCAACTATGTACCACAGAGAAGGTTCAGCTATTAAAGATTAGAATCACAACCAAAACTACAAGAACTTGCACTCTTAGAGAAAACTGACTTTCTATTTACCAGTAGCTACCAATTGCAAACAGCTTCTCAACCAAGAATGGGACTTCAGGTCCACTACCCCTCACTATGTTCAGACTTTGTCCAGCCTATGCTTGCACAGGTTGCTTGCATGTTCTTACAAACATTTTGAAGACACTATTCTAGAGGCCACTATTTTCTTGTAGTTATTCACCACTACTGCCATTGCACTCTTTATGATTTCCTGCGATGATTTCTAATCTTTTGAGGAAAAGGTCAGATATACATTCAGGGCTGAGCATTCTGCACTCTCTTATTCTTTGCATGTTGGTGAATTGCAGCTCTTTATGCTAATCACAATTTATTGCAAATACTTTTCCTGAAAAGAGTTGGTGGACACATAAATCTATGCATATGCCTTTTTCGGATGCAGAGACTAAAGTCAAATTTAAACTTCTTTTGTAAAGAGTGAAATTAGAGCATACAGGCATAAAATAGGACACATTTTTTAAAATGTCATAATGAAACCCTATATTTTATATCATGTATTTAAACATAAAATGAAAGAAAAAAGGAATTGAAAATATAAGATGAAATGAGAACAGTGGCTCTGATGAAAGCTTCTAAAAATTAATCAAGACAAGGATGGGGGTTTTAGGCAAATCCTAAGGGGTTTCAACATAATAACTCTTCAACTACTTATGTCAAAGATACTGAAATGGATAAAATCATTGATGAAAATCACAAAGTTGTTTTTGTGCAAATGATCAATGACCAGTAAGAAGTTACAAGCAGAGAAAATAAATCTAAGACCTAAGGGGGACAACAGCAGTGTAGAGGAAAGGATCAGCACAATTTATGAGAAAATTAGCAAAATGGATAAAAGAAGTAATCAACATGGAAGAAAAACTCAACAAGGAAATTGAGACTTTGTATAAAAAGAACAAATAGACATGTTGAAAATAAAAATAAAATGGAAAAGAATCACTTTTACATAGTGATTTAACATACCACTAATAGATTTAACCAGGGGAAAGAAAATTTATCAAGGAAGAATGAGACAGTAGACAAATTCAACAACAGTAATAAGAAAAATGAATATTACCACAATGTCCAAGACCTATTAGCTATGATAAAGAGATCAAATCTATCAAGGGTATAGAAGAAACCGAGATTAATCAATACAGGCAAAGGTGATACATTTAATGAAATGATAGTAGAAAAATTCCCAAACAGAAAAAGAAATGGACATTCAAACAAGAGGTCCATCTAGAATGCCGCATAGACATGGAATGAGGCATAGACATGATCAAAGCTTCTATGTGGTAAGTGTCAAAATTACAAAGCAAATATATATATATATATATATATATATTTTAAAAGCTGCAAGGGAACACTAACATCTCACTTACAAAAGAAAACATCAGAATATCATGAGTTCTATCAGCAGCAGCATTAAGTCAAGAAAACAAGTTATGACATTTTTCAAGCATTCAAAGTAAAGAACTAACTAAGATTGCTGCACACAGAAAGTTTATTTTTCTAAAACCGATTCTGAGATGAGAACATTTTAGGGTAAGTTAAAATGAAGAGAGTTTATGAACAACCAAGTCAGTGCTCCAGGAGGGATTCAAAGGAACACTATGCACTGCAGCAATCATGAAAGCAAGAGCAGATGAAAGCACAAAATCAGGAAAGAGAATATGAACATAGGAAAACTATATAGAAGTCCATAAGGTATGACAAAGTAGCCAACAAAACCTTACTATTATTAACAGAGCACAGAGGAAAAGAATAAACAGTAATCCATCCACGTAGAAAATAACCAATGACATCATGTTATTTAGTAAACATTAGTCAAATAATGACCTTACATGTAAATGGTTTCAATTCACCAACAGACATACAGACTGAAAGCCTATATTGAAAAACGAATCCAATTACCTGCTGTCTCTAAGAAACAATGGTAAAGACACCCATAGACTGAGAGTCAAAGGATGGAAGCCAATGTATCAAGTGTGGGGAAATAGAGACCTGAAAATAAGCTGGTGTTACTATTCTGATATGAAATAATGTAGACTTTAACTATTGAGAAGAGAAAAAGAAAGCCAATGCATATTAAAGAAGGGAACAATTCAACAAGATACAACAATTTTATATGTACCAGAAACTGAAGCTTCCAATGTTGTGATGATAACACCAATGGTCGTGAAAGCTCATGCATGTCCTGATGCAGCCTTACTGGGTGATGTCAATCACCTGTCTCATCTCTAGATAGGTTGTGTGGACATAAAGTAAACAAGAAACCTCAGTCAGAGTTAAACCTTAGCATGGATCAAATGGATGAGTACAAAAAATTGCTTCCAAAGGAAACAATACTGATTTCTCTCAAGTTGTGAAACTTTCTTTAAAATATACAACATTCCAGGTCACAAATCAAGTCCTGCCAAATGAAAAACATAGATAGCCTTCAGTATCATATCAATGAAAGTAGAAATTTACAGTTAAAAGTTTTTTTTACAAACTATTCATAAATAGAAAGATTTAAAAATATGCACTGAATGACAAGAAGAAAGAGTCACATCTCCTAGGACTGGAGTAACAGAAGGTTGTGAGCTGCCATGTGTGTGCTGGGAAAAAGCTGGGTCCTCTGGAAGAGAAGCCAGTGTTCTTAACTACTGGGCCATGTCTCAAGCTCAACAATAAAGACTTTTGACAGCACCAAAATGAGAAACAGAAAACAACAGGTTTTGCTGACTGGAAATGCTAGATGGTTCCAGGTATCAATGTAGATAATCCACTCATAATTTATATGATCTTGAAGTGTGATGTAAGTGCATATCAAATATATGATCAAGTACAAAATTACAAATTGCTTGGGGTCACTGAAGCTCACAAACAAAAATGTTGAATTCACATGACTCCAAGAATCTTCTTGTTTATAATTGCAAGTCTCAAGAAGCAAGCTATAAATGTCAGTCAAGAGGACTGGCATTTCATTTCAGGGAACAGAAAAGGCTATGACTGCATTTTAAGGAATCACGATTATAGACAGAATGTCCTGCAAAGCATATATCTTTCTGCTCCCATTTAATATCTGAACTCAGTCACAGTGGAGTGAGATTCAGTCTTCCAGTGTTCTGAAATAAAAGCTCTGTGTGCAATTGCAGATATTTGCTCTTTTCTGGTGGCCCAAGAGAAAATGAGGACCTCCTCAGAATACATAATTTCAAGAGCATGTAGTCATCACTGATGATGTATGGTTGAGAGTCATCAAGTTCTGAACGTTCTCTTTCACAATACATGGCATATTCAGACTTTGGGAATATACACTGTAAACAACACAAATAAATAATGACTGAACCTACTATTGACCATGAATCAAAGAAGGAGGAAGGCTTTATAGGCCATAAGCTTTAATTCTGATCTATGCATGGATTCTATGAGAGAGTAATCACTGCCTAGTTGTGTCCCCTCTGCAGTTCCTTTCAGGCTCCAACAAGTGGTTTCATAAACATAGTCCCACAAATAGGCCTCATTCACCTCAGCGGGTCATAAAACGAATAGTCATGAACCTAAGACAGGGATGACGCAGGGAGGAGGGCTGGATAGGTATGCTAGGGAGGAAGGGTCTGACAGGAGCAAATATACACTGTACACATGTGTGGATCTAAGAACAAATTTAATTTTTAAAGAAAAAAGCAATTAAGAAAAAAAAATATGAGTGTCCGCAAAAAGCATTCTCTTCCATGGAGCATGGTGTGCCCAAACTTTGGGATTATACAATGCTTTTAATTTATAATATGCTTGTAGAATTTTTGATGTTACAATTATTAGTGTTGTCACTCTTAAAGATTGATTTGAAACCCAAACAAATAGCAGAAACATAATCTATGGAAATGATATTAAGCTGATCATTCTGTGTCTCCTAATGCCTTTCGTGTAAGATTTCAGATAGATTTGGGGAATGTTTAGAGTCTCCATGTCTAAGATAATGAGATTTAGAGTACAAGATGAACATTGTGCATAAAAATGCACACAACAGCCCTGGATGGCATCCCTAAGTGACAGCCACCCTTGAACAACAGCCCTGGATGGCATCCCTAAGTGACAGCCACCCTTGAACAA